>NC_058133.1:266168660-266246828 GCF_016433145.1 Gracilinanus agilis | reverse complement strand
TCTCTCTCTCTCTCTCTTATCTCTCTCTCTCTCTCTCTCTCTCTCTCTCTCTCTCTCTCTCTCTCTCCACCCTCTCTCTCCCTCTCCACCCCACCCCAGCACTGGGCCTGGGTATATGGCCAACTGAGAATCTGGATTGAATGAATGTCTTGATACCCTTTGGTATATACCCCTAAATTGTGCTCAACCCTTAGAGAAAATAGAGGCAGGCCTTGCTACCCTCCAGGAACTTAGAATGTAATTGAAAGGAAGAAGCACATATGCAGAAAGATGAGTTCAGTAGGGTGTGATGAAGGCGTGCTTTGGAGTTCAGAGAATAGAGAGATTCCTAGGGATTGATGAGGTTCATGAAGACATTGGGGAGGAGATAAATGTAACAGGACTACACTATAGAATCTGCTTGTGTCTATACATGTGACATCTCTGTATGTACCTGTGTATATTTATGTGCCTGTGTGTTACATATGTATGTAAGCACCCAAGCCAGTGTTGCCATGGCTGGACCAAGGGCAGTCCCTACCTCCAGGCTGGCAGGACCTGGGGCATTTTGTGGCCTTAAAATGGGGATTTTTTTCCAGGTTAGACTCCAGGGGTATGCCACCCCAAAACCCTCCCCTCTCCAGTGGCTGGGAGGTTGGGAGAAGCATGGCAGGGGGAGAGTGTTCCAGGGCTATGGGGCTATTACTGTCCCACCAGGGAGGAGGCTAAAGCTTGGATCTGAAAACCTATGACCCCTGTTTTTGTTTCAATATCTCCTCAGTGGAGGAGATGATCCATGTCTCTTCACCAGCCCTATTGCACTGTGGGGACCTCAGGATACACACAACCCCAGAATGTCAAAACTGGAAGGGACATTTGAGCTCATCTAGTCCACCCCCTGATTTTACAGGTGAGGAAACTGAGGCCCTAAGAGGGAAATTATTTGCTCAGGTTACACGATGAGTTAATGGCAGCACCAGGATTAAAATGCTTTTCCTGTAGCCCAGGGTGAAGGTCCTGGAGGCCCTATGTAGGCTGCTGGGGCCCGTGATCTCTGTTCAGCTATTTCCTCCTGGTGTTGGTGGACTCTGGTAGTAGTAAATATCAGGGGGCTGCCACTTTCCTCTCTCCCTACTGCCACCCAATTTAGCCCCTCTTCCTCCCAGTTCCTATTTCCGCAGCCCATCTCCCAGCTACTGGGGCCCATTGGAACAGGTATAAAGAGAGAGCCTTCCCCTGAGATACTTAATGCTATAGGGTTATGACCTGGATTTAGTAGCTGTCCAGTCTTCTCCTAAAGCTGTCTGACCCCTCTGGTCCAGGGCCCCTGACCCTCCCTTCCAATGGTCCCCAGATAGCAGAGACACTGCTTTCTCCCCTCCTCCCTCTTTTCTTCTCCCTTATCATCACTGGAGTTTGAATTGGCCTGGGGGTTGCAGGTCAGCCCTTCCCCATTCTTTACCCTAAGCTTCTTTTCTTTTCAAACCAGGGTCTCTAGTGGGGTGCCATGTCTGTGTTGCCATGGGATGGAGCATGCAGCAGTGAATCTCCCCTCCTGGGCTATAGCTGATGTGTTTGTTGGGTACAGGTTGTAAGGGAAGGGCATGGTGGTCAGTTGAGGGGCAATCCTGGTGGGAGTCCAGGAGGGAGCTAAGTAGGAGTCCTGAGGTTGGCCTAAGGTTCAGAATGTGGGGAAAAGGAGAAGAAGCTCTGAGTCTGGAGGACTTGGCAGGGCTGCCTCATCTCCAGCTCTCAGGGTGAGGAAGGCTTGGTCTGGGTTCTAGGGAAAGGGGTCAGGCATGGAAGCTCCTTCTAAGAGATCCTCTCCCTTTCCTCCTCCTGCACTGAGGCCCTTGGGAGCTCTGGGAAAAGTCAAAATTCTTAATATTTCTCCTGCCAGCCAAGCCAGGCACACTCTTGGTTGGATTCTTTTATGATCCTCTTCCTTTCCCTAAGGATCTCTAAGCAGTCATCTCTCCAGAGGCCTTTATCCTTAGCCCCCACAAAAATGATCCAAGGAAATGGAGTTGGGGGGAAGGAACGGAGGAAGGGTGACTTAGAGAGAGCTAGTACTTCAGCTAAGACCAGGAGACTTAGGAGAAAAGCCAACAACTCCCACCACAAGCTCCAATATCTCATTGTTTGCCCCATCCTCTCAATAGGTACAAAGCACAACACAATTGTAGCCCCCTTATTAACAGGGTGAAATATATTGGGGTTGTTTTTTTTAAACCACCCATTTCCCTCTTCCCCTTTACCCCTCTCTCTGTCTCCCATCCCCTTTTCTCCCTTCACTCCTTTCCCTAGTCCTATCTTCCCAGTGTAACCTCTAGTTGAGAATAAAGTTTGTTTCAATCAATAAAGCTGCAGTATTCTAAACTGTTAGGAGTCTGTGTCTGTGTTGGGAAGGTCCATTGTGTGAGGGCGTGGGCGTGCGTCTACATGGCTGTGGATATAGATTGGGGTTCTCTCTCCTTTACACCTCTCTTCCTTTCTACATCAGACATATAAAGACTAAGGCTTGTATGTCCAAAGAGATGGGCTGGGCTCCTCTCATACCTGTGTGTCTTTAGAGAGGTTACAGACCCTTCCTGGACTTTTTTCTTTTCTCATCAAGTGGACAATGGGGAGAATTCACCCTTCCCCCTCTCTAACCTGCCAGGATCTGAGTGATGGTACATCAACATCAAAGTGACTTTAGAGATCAAGGCAAGAAGTACCCAGGCAGCTTGCATTTAGACTGAAATTTGGACGGTGACCTGGTGACTCAACTTTTTATGTCTCAGTTTTGTCATCCATAAAGCTGGTTGGACCGAAATTTGGATGTGTGACCTGGTGACTCAACTTTTGTCTCAGTTTTGTCATCCTTAAAGCTGGTTGAGGTAGAAATGATCCTATTGAATGTGTCTCCTAGCTCTACATCCTACACGTCTATAAGGGTTATTGGTATTTTTAAGACCAGAGAAGAACCTATACAAGTAAATCGCTTAGCTCAACAGCTAAGCTTCTTTCTTGAGCTCCCACATGTCCTTGCTCATTTGTTTCAGTCACGTCCTATTCTTCGTGACTCCATTTGGGGTGTTTTAGGTAGAAATCCAGGAATAGTTTGCCATTTCCTTCTCCAGCTCATTTTACAGCTGAGGAAACTGAGACAGACAGGGTAGAATCTGAGGCCAGATTTGAACTCACCAAAGTAAGTCTTCTTAACTTCTGGCCTGGTGCTCTAATCACTGTGTCACCTAGCTGCCTTAGGGGCAAAGTTGGAAAAAGACCTTTGAAATGATCAAGTTCTCTTATTTTACTGAAAAGAAAACAGGCCTAGAAAGAGCAAACTATTGATTGAAGGTCACTCAACAAGTTTTCAATCCCTGCCCAAACCCCCTCCCCCATTTTCTCCTTAGTCTATTTTCACAAACTTTACCTTTCTGCATGCCCACTTGAATCTATGCCCCTTGACAGCCATTAATCCTCTCCACTGTTTTTTCATCTGCCTTGGTGCAATGGATAAAGCACTGGGCTTGGAATCAAGGAAGATTCATCTTCTTGAGTTCAAATCCAGACTTAGACATTTACTAGTTGTGTGCCTTTGGGCAAACAGCATTTTTTGCCTCCATTTCCTCATCTGTAAAATAAACTGGAGAAAGAAATGTCAAACCACTCCAGTATCTTTGCCAAGAAAACCCCAACTGGAGTCATGAACAGTCAGTCATGACTGAAACGATTCAACAACAAACTTCCTTACTCCCCTTGCAAAGTGTCTAGTAAGTGTCTAAAGCCAAATTTGAACTCAGGATCTCCTGACTCCAGGCCTGAAATTCTATCCACTGTACCCAGTAAGGATATAAGTAATAAAGAAGACCTGAGTTCAAATCTTACTTCAAAACTTAATAGACATATAACTTAAATCAAGTCAGTTCACCTCTCTGGACCTCAGTTTCCTTATCTGTAAAAGTTGGGGCTTAAACTCAATGACTTTTTTTTAAACCCTTAACTTCTGTGTATTGGCTCCTTGGTGGATGAGTGGTAAGGGTGGGCAATGGGGGTCAAGTGACTTGCCCAGGGTCACACAGTTGGGAAGTGTCTGAGGCCAGATTTGAACCTAGGACCTCCCGTCTCTAGGCCTGACTCTCAATCCACTGAGCTACCCAGCTGCCCCCCCCCCCAATGACTTTTAAAGTGCTTTCCAGCACTAAAATCAAAGTTTTAGATCAAACTCTTACAATAATGAACTCCTCTTTCTCTTCCATCTTCCAGTCTCTCATAGTCTTGGGTTGATAAGGGTATGATGATAGCAGGCGCTACCAGATTAAGCCTGGACCAGAAGGCTCCTGGGCTATTTCTGACCCAAGGATAACTTCTCTACTGCCCCTTCCCTGAGGGATGGGGATGGGGATAGGGATGGGGGAATAGCTTCTCCTAAAAGGATGACCTCCTTAGAGCTCCCAACCTTCTGCCTCTCAGCCCTCCTCCACATTTTATTGTATGTTGTTGTTGAGTCACTCATTCACATCCAACTCTTGGTGACCCCAGGGACCATCGCTATCCATGAGTTTTTTCTTGGCAAGGATATTGGGGTTGTTTGTCATTTCTTTCTCCAGTTGATCTGTTTATCAGGCAATCAGAGGTTAAATGACTTGCCCAAGGTCACATAATTAAGAAGTATTTGAGGCTGGATTTTTTTTTTAAATTTTAAACCCTTTACTTCTGTGTATTGACTTATAGGTGGAAGATTGGTAAGGGTAGGCAATGGGGGTCAAGTGACTTGCCCAGGGTCACACAGCTAGGAAGTGTCTGAGGCCGGATTTGAACCTAGGACCTCCTGTCTCTAGGCCTGGCTCTCAATCCACTGAGCCACCCAGCTGCCCCCTGTGAGGCTGGATTTTAACTCATTTTTTCCTGACTCCAGGCCCAGTGCTCTTAACCATTGAGACACAACTGCCTCTAATGTCTAATGTGCCTTCTCCACATTGGACACATGATAACATTCACAGTATCTTAAATCAGTAAAGTTAGCAAAAGCAATAAGGAGGGACTTTTGGGCTAGCAAACCCTTTATTTAATTCCTATTCCCTGTGATCTCATTCAAGCTCAACTGGCCCATACCATCTCATCCTGTGCCATTTATCACCCTTGTTTTTCATAAAATCTTTTGATCTCCTCAGGACCAAATGCCTTCCCCTTGAAATTCCTTTGTAAAATATTTGTTGAGCATTATTTTGCCTTCCTCCAATATAGTGTAAGTTCCTCCAGAGCAGAGACTATTTTATTCTGGTTTCTGAATCTCCAGCACCTGGCACAGTGCCTGGAACCTAGAGATTTTGGTTGTTGTTTAGTTGTTTTCAGTCTAGTTTGGTTCTATTTGACTCCATTTGGGGCTTTCTTGGCAAGATACTGGAGTGATTACCCACATCCTTCTCCATCCCATTTTACAGATGAGGAAACTGAGGCAAAACAACAACAAGATATCAGCCCAGAGCCTAGCACAAAGGAGGTGCTAAAGGTGCTTAGGTTGTCCAGCCAGTGTGTGTGAGAAACAAAAAACCAAAATCTATTTTTCCTGACTCTGAGGTCAGTTCTTTATCCACTCTGCCATGATACCTGGCCAATTAGAGGAGCTTAATAAATGCCTGCTGATTGATTATCCCTTGCTCTCACTACATTGGCCAGCCTCCTGGGTATATGACCAACCTCAGTGATGGCTTTTCCACCAGTTAGCAGATCAAGTACCCCACTTATGCCCACCCTGTATCTTTCTATTGCCCTGTGGGTCCCCTGACATTCCGAATCTTGGGAGATCGTGGTGTTCCATGTGCAGATTAGGCAAATTAACATTACTTAATAAGCCAGACTTTGGCTTTGAGCACTGAGCAGGGGCCCTTCCAGGCACTCCAGGTTTCATCCCCCTTCAGTACAGCCAGTTCCGTCTATAGTTCCAATCAGGTCCCCTTGTCCCTTCCCTGATAGCCCTCCTCCATTCTCATCTCTAAGCCAAAGCTCAACTGTTTCTTTCCACTCCTTTGGCCCATGCAAAAGCTGGCACCTTTTCTGCTGGATCCCAGGTCCGCCTCTCACTTTCAGTCCAGATCTTCTCTCTTCAAACTCATCTGAATCCAGTCTCCTGCCTGTGCCCTTTGCACAGAATTTCTCTGCAACACACAGCCCCTTTTCAGAACCTCAGATCTTGGAATTAGCTCTCTTGAACAGTCCCTGATTTAAAGCTTTCTCAACAAGCCTTCTCTTGCAGATCCATCACTTTCCTTTGTCTCCCAATTTTTCTTAAGGCGGTATGGTACCATGGACAGGGCCCTAGATTGGAAGTCAGAGGACTTCATTCATTCATTCATTCCAGAAACATTTTCTAAATATTTATTTACCACCAGTCAGGCACTGTGCTAGATGATAGGACTACAAAGACCCCTCCCCACCCAAAAGTAATAATCATGACTCTTCAAGAGCTTGGGAGAGGGCAAGGTAGGGAGTTTTTGGTTTTCAGTCATTTTTCCATCGTGTCTGACTCATAGTGAGGTTTTCTTGGCCAAGAAACTGGAGTGGTTTGCCATTTCCTTCTTCAGCTCGTTTTACAGATAAGGAACCAAGGCAAACAGGGTTAAGTGACTTGCCTTGGGTCACACAACTACTAAGTGGCTGAGACTAGATTTGAATTCATGAAGAGGAGTCTTCCTAATTCCAGGCCTAGCACTCCATCCACTGCAGCAATGGAGGGGTTGAAAACGGATTTTACCCTGTACTATCTACATGCCCTTGGACAAGTAACTTCCTTGGACCTAGATTTTCTCATCGGTAAAATGAGAACGTGAGACTAGATGACCTAGAAGGACCTTTCCAGCTCTTAACTTATATTTCTTTGTGCTGAACTAAAAAACGCCTTTAGTTTCTTCTGTTTTCATTCATTCCCACCTCTCTCCTGGGAGGCAGAGAAGGAGCTCTCCTAAGTACATGCTGACCTTTTAGAAGTTCTCATTCACCCTCACAAATGGTTCTTAGCATGGTTTCCTCTCTTGTCAGAACCCTGCACAGGTATTAGAGTTGTATTTATCCCAGATGCCCGGCAACCCCCCTTCTGTCCACCCCCACCCCTGCCCTTCAATGCATGTCCATTTAAAGGACAGAGGATGGGCTGGTGGATGGTAGGGATGAATGGACTGCAACTAACATCAATTGGCCTGTAACTACTGTCCTAAAAAATATAATCACGAAATCATAAAAATATAAAACAGTCATGTATGACTGGAAAAGGATCTGGGCCAGTCAGTCATATGGCCATTTGGAGGGACAACAGACGGACAAGCCATGTGCTGCATTGCTATTCACAAAATGATAAAAAGCATCAGAAGAAGGCCTCTTTGCATGTCAGATAGAATCTCTATGGGAGATTTACAGAAAAACTTAGACAAAAGTCACCCAAGGAAAGAATTTTTCCTTTTTTTGCGCCAGAGGAGGGAGTGCCCACATCGATGAGGTCAAGGGTCAGTGAAATAAATACTGAAGGAAAGGTTTAAAAAAACAGGATTCCCAGACCCTGTCTTTAGGGGATTCCCAGGGAGGATCGCAACATGCACCCAGTACTCACACAAAAACCCAGGCAAAGCTAATGGTGGCACTAAGTAATATAGTCAACACTTATTTATCCAAGGCTAATCTTGCATTCGAGCCCTTCTGACATATAAAAATCCAAGTTTGAATACATAAAAAGGTATTTATGTAAAATGCCAACAATTTGTTGACATATCAACTCCCTCTGTTAATTGAGTAAGCTGAGAAATCTGTTGGAACCTTCAGCCCCAAGGGAAGGTGTGAGAGACAGCAAAACTTGTGCCTTCTGAGAGGTGACACTTTTTATTCCCAGTACGATATGATTATTCAAGAGGGTTGAAGTAGGGGCCAGAAGGTAGAAATTGGATTGTTTCCCAGTCTTTCTTGATTCAGGTTTCACTGGTCAGCTTTAAAATTTGTGGCAAAGTAAATCCCCACATGCCAAATAAACCTACATCTATCTGTCTTTTTAAAAAAGTTTAATAACAAATTTCCACAGAAGTTTTCCAAAGTTATATGACCCAAATCATCTCCATTCCTCCCTCCCTTCCCTCTCCTGGAGCTGACAAGCCAGGTTTATACATATATTATCACACAAAACCTATTTTCATATTATTCATTTTTGTAAGTGAATAATCTTATAAAACCCCAAACCCAAATCATATACCTAAATAAACAAGTGATAAATCATATGTTTTCATCTGCATTTCTATTCCTACAGTTCTTTCCCTGGAGGTGGAGAGCATTCTTCTTTGCCATAAGTCCCTCAGAATTGTTCTGGATCATTATATTGTTGATAGTAGCTGAGTCTATCACAGTTGATCAACCCACAACATTGCTGTTACTGTGTACAATGTTCTCCTGGTTCTGCTTTTATTTCACTCTGCTTCAGTTCATGGAGGACTTTCCAGGTCTTTCTGAAATCATCTTGTTTATCATTTCTTACAGCACAAATATTCCATCACCATCATATACCACAATTTTAAACCTACACCTAAATGTAAGTGCATCAATCCATTCTACTATTTCATAGAAATGGTTTTGGGATTATTCACTGTTTTGGATTAACACAATTCTCTTTTGGGATTAATCTTCTCCTTTAGGAAGGTATGGTGGGAGAAATATCTTAACCCAAGACCTATCTCCCCCAGGCAAGATATTGAAGGGGGCAGCTGGGTATCTCAGTGGATTGAGAACCAGGCTTAGAGATGGGAGGTCCTGGGTTCAAATCTGACCTCAGACACTTCCTAGCTGTGTGACTCTGGGCAAGTCACTCAATCCCCATTGCCTAGCCCTTATTGCTCTTCTGCCTTGGAACCAATACATATTATCAATTCTAAGTCAGAAGATATGAGTTTTTTCTAAAGGTATTGAAATTGTTCTTGAGATTTCATTGGCTTAGGATTCTAAGAGTCAGAATATTGACAAGTCATCAGCCTCACTGTCTCTTTGAAAGACATTGAAGACTAGTGGCAAGACAAAAGTCAAGATAACTGGCTATCAGGGCAATTAGGTAGCACAGTAGATAGAGCACCAGCCTGGAGGCCCTGGGTTCAAATCTGATCTAAGATCCTTCCTAGCTTTATGACCCTGAGCAAGTCACTTATTTCCATTTACCTAGCACTTGGTCTTCTATCTTAGCATTGATACTAAGACAGAAAATAGGGATTAAAAAAAAGATGACATGTAATGGGCCCAGGATGCAGCAGATGCTTGGCATCATTATTAACTACTAGAAGTATTCAGAGGGTTTAATTTCATTTTAATTTTACACTTAAACAAGGACTAGTATAAGTCAGCCCCAGTCTATTACTGGAAATTATTAGAAATTGAAGGGAAGTTGAGTGCAATGGTGCTGAGTGAAAGGAAAGGAGAAGAGAGGAGAGAGAAGAAGAGAAGGAAGAGGAGAGGAGAGGAGTGGAGTGGAGAGGAGGGGGAAGAGGAGAGGAGAGAGAAGAGGAGAGGAGAGGTAAGGAGAGAGAAAAGGAGAGGGAAGAGGAGAGGAGAGGTGAGGAGGGGAAAGGGAGGAGAGGGGAAGGGAGAGGGGAGAGGAGAAGAACAAAGCTGGGTTGGGAGTAAGCAGTCTATTGAGGAAAATGGGCTCAAGTTTTAAAACAGAGAAATGGTCTTATATTTTCAGCAAGAGATGCAAAGTCTGTGTTGGAATGGTTGGGGTAGAGGCTTATAAACTGAGGGATGAGACCAAGCAGAGAAGAAGAAGATAGAGGAGGATGAGATAGAATCATAAATAGAGAACAGAGAGAATAGAGAATGGGGAATTGTTCTGAGAGATGAGCCTTAGCCTAAAAGTTAGAATACCTGAATTCTATTTTTGGTTCCGCTATTGTGTCCAAGATTAAATAGTTACTTTATTTTGGGCCTCAGTTTCCACATCTGTTAACGAGGGGGTTGATCTTGATAATCCATGTCCCTCCTAGCTCAAATATTCCAATGCCTTTAAAAAGCTGATGATGTTTAATGACTAATCATTATTACTGATATATAAAGCCTGGAAGGAACCTCCACTTCCACAAGTCATCTAGTCCAACCCCTTGATTTTGCAGACAAAAAACCTGAGGCCCAGAGAGGAAAAGCAACTAAGTGACTTGACCAAGGTCACATAAAAGCAAGAGGAGATCTGGGACTCAAAACCAGGTCCTATGACTACAACACCAGAGCCCTTCCCATTCTATTATACTAGAACATGAAAACTAAGCCATGTTGATATATTCCATATGTTAGTTAGGGAAGTACAGTGAATAGAGCATTGGGTTTGGTATCAAGAAGACATCTTCCTCAGTTCAAATCCACTCTCAGATACTTATTAGCTATGTGACCTTGGGCAAGTCACTTCATCCTTTTCGCCTCAGATTCCTCATCTGTAAAATAAACTGGAGAAGGAACCCCGACATCACTGACAAGAAAACCCCAAAAGGAGGCACAAAGAGTCAGACATGACTGAAAGAAATATTAAAACGAAAACAGCATAACCTCAAAGCCCTCTGGTTTCCCAGTTAGTGTAGACACTGCCCCCAGTCCTTGACCCTTTAAATTTCTCCTCCTTGTAGGTAACCCACGCCACTATGGATGCCCTGGAGAGTGGGCAGTGCAAGGGTGGGGATGGGGCACCCTACTTCCTAGGGGACTGGAGGGGACAGTTGGGTAGTGGTGGTGTCATAGATCATTGTATGGTCAGTTCCTGGCAGCTCTGGTTTTGTTTCCCACCAGCCACGTGTGTACCAGTCTTTGGGGCTTGGGGTTAATCCCACAAATTGAGTTACCAGATGGATGGAGGAGGCTGTGTCAGCAGTAAGCCAGGATTTATGGCTGAAGAAGCTGAGGGAAGGAAGGACCCGACCATGGAGGGAGGTGAATGGGTAGGAGGGAAAGTAAATGGATAAGAGGAAGACTGGAGGGAAGGAGGAAATGTGGTATATCAACCCCCATTAAGAAAGCAGGGAGATCTCCTCTTCTCCTAATAGGTGATTAGATGCTAGCCCTGCCTTCCCCAATAGTCCTTCTGTCTCTACAAACAGCACTAATATCCTCCCTCCCCTCCCAGCAGCAAGGATAAAGACATTTCTCCCTGGGATGATGAAGGGGTTGGAGAATCATGAAAAACACCGACATGTGGAGCAGCATTTGTGTCCTTATGGAAAGAGTGGGATTTTCTTACTTTAGACTTTGGGGGTGACTTTTGTACTGAGTCAAAATATTCGGATGTTTTAGATGGTGGGAATACTCTCTCCAGTGCTCATTCTTGTCCCTTGATAAAGGAGGGATCTAGTTGGTAAGGTGATTGGGGCAGAACGGTGTGGTGGATAAAGCCCTGGAGTCTGAACCCTGAAGCCACACTTACTAGCTCTGTGGCCTTGGACAAATCATTTTACCTATAAAATGAAGGGGTTAGACTTGATAGCCTTTAAGGTTCTGGGCCGCTAGAGAACACCAGGCTTAGAGTTGGGAAGACTCATTTCTGATTTTGGATCTGGCCTCAGATACTTCCTAGCTGTGTGACATTGGACAAGTCACTTAAGCCTGTTTGCCTCAGTTTCCTCATCTATAAAATGAGCTGGAAAAGGAAATGGCAAACCACTCCGGGATCATTGCCAAGAAAACCCCAAATGGAGTTGTAGAGAATCAGAAACAACTGAAAAATGATTGAACAACAACAAGGTTCTAAGATTTATGACCATGTCATGACAGAGAAGACAGGCAAAGCGACTCGATGCAAAGTGTAGGTCTATCAGGATGGAACACTGGACTTGGATGAGACCTGGGTTCAAATCCAGACTTCCAAGGGAAGTCAGTTTCCAGATTTGCAAAGTGGAAAATAACTCCTATTCTATGTGCCTCCGGGCTGAGTGGTCAGAACACAAGGTCTATATTTAGAGTGATAGGATTTGGATTTGGAATGCAGCTCTGTTACCTGCAAACTCTGAAATCTTGGTGAACCCCTCTTTTGGCATCTGCAAATAAAGTGGATGAGCTAGATGATCTCTATCTCATCTGTATGGAATGCAATCCTTTCTAGACAATGACTCCTGGAATTTCCAGCTTTCTTCAAGGCTCAGCTTAAATGACGCTTCCTATGGGAAGCCCTTCCTGATCTCTTCAGGGGTTAGTAGTCCAACTCCTCCCTCCAAGCTTACTTTAGTGACTCATTTGTGCTCATGTTTCTCCCCTCTCCCCCAATAGAACATAAGTTCTTTGAGAGCTAGGATTGTTTCATTTTTATCTTTATATTGCTAAACACTTGGTGTGGTACCTGGCACACAGAAGGTACTTAATTAATGTTATTAAATAAATGAATGAATAAAATGTATGAGCGAAAATCCTTCCATGGGTACAGGAAGTTTCCTGACTGGATGAAGGTGGGTCTGGATTTACCAGGAATGGCTAGTGAGCTTGATCAGGCATCTACCTAGGTGGCTCTCCCAGGGCTCTGGGGTAGGAGACATCATTTCAGAGCTTTTAGGTTGCTGGATATGTCACAGAACTTCCAACCCAGAGAAAACATAACTAAATGGAAGTTTAAAAGTCATCTCAATGGAGACTGGTTTTCTTTTTACATACATTTAAAATTACTTTACCCTGGTGTGCTTTTTAATTTGTATATTCTCTTTCCCCTTGTAAATAAATTCTAGGAAATACACTCCTGTGATTTGAAGTGTGTGGAGTCAGGAATAAGAGAGGAAAGAAGAAGCAGATGCCAAATTAGGACAACCAGATGGGGTGGCAGCAGGGAGGATGCAGTTGATCTCTGAGGCTAAGGAGGCAATCCAGTTCAGAGGCCAGGATGGCCCAAAAGGCTCAAGGCTCTGGTTGGGGCATCAGTGATCTAGGACATTAGGTCAGTGTCCTAGATCCTATGGTGATCTTTCCTCCCCAAATCCACCCCCTTCTGAACTTCCTTGTTAGAATTCATCCTTCCAGTCACAAAGGTCCACATCCTCGATGCTTTGCTTGAACTCATTTCACAGATTCCTTAACTCATATCTTCTCACACTGAATTGTAAAGGTTAAATTTAACGGTTGGACAATAGTTTTATGAAATTTTGTGGTTGCCAATATTATATCTCCAGTCAGAAATTTATTTACAAATACTTACAAAATGGAGAGGAAACAATAAAGTAGAGAAATGTGAAGAGGCTAGAGAAGTTATCTGTCCTATCAACTTTAATGTTTTACTCCAGGTATGCTTGATCCAGGCAGAGATTAATTAGCTCTCAACCAGGAAGGTTGGTAGTGAGTAACCATGTGGCCTCCTCCAAGATAGAAAGCTAGTCTCTTAGGAAACTAGGAAAGGAGTCAGCCTTTCATTCACCCAACGAAATAGTCCAGGAGTCAGTCTAAGTTGAAGCAGAGCTCCAAGCCTATGATCCAAGTCACAGTTTCCAGCAAGGCTCCAACGAAGACTCTTCCCAGTCGGAAGAACATCTCTAGAAGACAATCTCTTCAAACTATCTTCTCAAAGACTGAGGAAGTTTGGGGCTTGCTTTTATGGTGACTTATTGTCCCTTCCTCTTTTCACAGAGGCCAATCACAGTTTCCAAATTGTCTAGCACTACCCAGGGGGCAGTGTCTGGGATTCACACCTCTCATCCTCTGAAGGAGTCAACTCTTATCAAAGGCCTCTGAAGGTATCAACTCTGATCATAGGATTCACAAGTTTGGGATCTATATCTCTCATCCTTTGAAGGTATAAACTCTTATCAAAGGATTCACAAGTTTCTGACTGAGTTAACTGAGTTAGGGGTGTTTTTAATTTTTTGGCTGATTAACTCAACATAGACAAAGAGAATAAAGAATTCCCTTTCACAGAATCTATCCTCCATATTGAATTTTCCTAAAACAAAGGCCCAGAACATGGTACACATACACACCACTCTCCCTCAGTAAACTCTAGTGGCTCTCTATTATTGTTAGAATCAAATACAAACTCTCTTGGACTATTAAATATCTTTACAAACGGGCCCTTTTCTAGCTTTCCAGTTTTACATATTCTTCTCTATATATTCTATGGTCCAGCCATTCTCACCTACTTTCTGCTCCACACCACTCCTCAGACACCATCTCTATCTCTAGTCTCTATACCAGTGATTCCCAAAGTGGGCGCCACCGCCCCCTGGTGGGTGCTGCAGTGATCCAGGGGGACAGTGATGGCCACAGGTGCATTTGGGGACAGTGAATAACGGTAAGGGGGTGGTGATAGTATGTGACAGGGGGCGCTAAGTAATATTTTTTTCTGGAAAGGGGGCGGTAGGCCAAAAAAGTTTGGGAACCACTGCTCTATACTTTTGCATTGCTGTCTTCCATCCCTCAATGCTTTGTTGCCTCACCTTTACTCTTAGAATCTCTCTTTCTTTTAAGAATTAGCTAAAAACTGATGCAGAGGGAAATAAGCAGAACCAGGAGATCATAGTACACAGTAACAGCAGTAGTGTATGATAATCAACTATGAATGACTTAACTATTCTCAGCAGTACAATGATCTCAGACAATTCTAAAAGATTTAGGATGAAAACTACTATCCCCCTCTGGTTAGAAGACTAGTTCTAGTTAGAACATGAATGCTATTAAAGATTAAAGCATGCTATTTTTTAAATTTTGTTTTCTAAGTGAATCATGTAATCATGGAAAATATTTTTAAAAAATAAACTGTTGAGATAAAAAAATTTATTTTCTAGTTTGGTTTCTATTTTGGTTTGGTTTCATTTTTCTTTGTCTTCTTTCACAACATGGCTAATATGACTAATAAGTTTAGAGACTTCTCTATCCCTAATGTTCCTATGGGCCATTTGTGCCTGACCTGTGGTAGGGTGTTCTGAGTTCATCATTCTGGCCTGATCAGCCATCATCATGCATACTGTACATTGAGCCCAACATAGTGAAGTCATTTTGGTCCTCTTTGAAAATGAAAGACAACAACCAACCAACCAATATGGAAGAATGTTTTACACCTTGTATAACCTTTATCAAATTGCTTGTCTTCCCAATGAAGGGGAAGGGTAGGAAGGATGGGAGAGAATTTGGAGCTCAAAATCATAAAAACATTTTAATTTGTTAAAAAAAATTTTACATATAACTGGAAAAAATAAAAGATTAGAACTTAAATTTTTAAAAAAGAATCAACTTGATCTCCAACTTCTGCAAGAGGCTTTTTCTGGTTTTCCTATCTGCTGATGCTTTCCCTTCTAAGGTGACTTTGCAACTATTCTGTATGTATCTTGTATCTGCCTACTTATGTACTCTTGTCTTGCCTATTAGAAAGCAAATTCCTCGAAGACAAAGACTATTTTTGCTTTTTAATTGTATCTCTAATGTCTAGAACTGTGCCTGGCACATAGTAAATACTTAAAAAATGCTTATTGACCAGTTGATTGATTAATGAGTTCCAAGAAGAGAAGCTGGAATTTCTAGAGTTTCAGTTAAACTTAAGGCAGAGGTTTAGATTCTTCACTTAGGGCAGCCAGTGACTTCAGGATCCTAACTGGTAGCTGTACCTGGGAGACCAGAAGAGTAGAGAGTTTGAAAAAGCATAAAGGTATCTAATTTTGGAACCACAAAATACAACAGATGAAGGGAACTTTAATACATTTTCTTTATTTGACATGTTCGACAACTTTGACAAATATATTCTATATTTGACATGGAGTCAAGATGGTACAAGTTATCTTCCTTTCTTTTTGTACTTTAATTTTTTCTTACGTAAAAATAAGGAGGTAGAATTCAATGAGCACTCAGATCTTTTCCAGATTTGGTATAATATGATGTGGAAAGACACGTACACACACACACACACACACACACACACACACACACACACACACAGAGTACCTGTGTGCCAATATTACTCAGTATATCCTTGAGTACCAGGAGGGAGCTATCTCTCTCTTCTTTGGTGATGGAGAGGGATGTTTGTGAAGGTGCATGTAGATGACCTTCTGAACTAGGATGAGAACAAAGATGTGTGTGTCTGTGAGAGCATGTGTTCACGAATCTTTTAGCAACTTGCTATTTGATTGACTCATTAAGGAAATTGTTAATTGTGGCAGAGAGGATTTGTCACTGATGCTGGTCTTCCTCTAGGGAGAGCTGAGGAGCTGAAGAAAAGAAAGGTTGGCCAATTAGACTGCAAGGGACCAGGGCTCCCTCTTCCTTCACCATACTCCTATTAACTCATTTCTCCTTGGTCATCTCATGATTTCTCTTCAGCCTCAGGATCCAGTAGGAAATCAAGATATATGGTACCCCATTGAATCTGAATCACCCTAACACCTGAACTCCAGGATCTCTCCCCTTCCTACTGAAACTTTCCATCTTCCCTGTAGCTGGACTCTCCTCTATGAGTGTGTGTGTGTGTGTGTGTGTGTGTGTGTGTGTGTGTGTGTGGTCTGTCCAAAATAGAACTTGAGCTCTTTGAAAGTTGAAACTGTTTTAGAATTCTATTTGCATTCCCAACCAACACTTGGCACAGTTCTTGAAGGTTTTGTATAAGGGATAAGGACTGGACCTTTGATTTAACTGATAAAAAGAATTCTTAGGTGAGGAAACTACCTCTGTTAACTCAAGTTGGCATCTTTTCTAGTTGCTTAGAATACTGAGAATTAAAATGACTTATCTAGGGTCATATAGCCATTATTTATCTGAAGCATTGAACCCAGGTTTTCCTGGTTTTGAGGTCAGCTCTCTATCTACTATGCTATGCTTCCTCTTATATTCTTGGCATCCTGATGAATGCTTTTCTTCTTTCTATAATAATTAATAAATGCTTTTCTTTTGCTATATTTCCCCCAATTAACATTTTCTCTCCTTTTTGCCTCTACTCTCCAACTTGAAAAGAAAGACAGAACCTTTATAACAAGTATAGAGTCAAACAAAGCAAATTCTCACATTGGCCACGTCCAAAAATATATGTATCATTCTTCTTCTTGAATCTGTCACCTCTTATCAGGAAATGAATGGCATAGTTAATCTTCAGTCCTCAGGAATCATGGTAGATCACTTCATTGATCAGAGTTTTAAAATCTTCCGAAGTTTTTTGCCTTTACAAAATTGATATTACATAAATAATTCCCCTGGTTCTGCTCACTTCCTTCTCCTTCAGTTCACACAGGTCTTCCTAGGTTTCTCTGAATCTATCCCTTCTCAGTATGTCTTATAGCATAATTGTGTTCTATTACAGTTAAACAGCACAATTTGTTTAATCATTTCCCTGTTGATTGATACCATCGTAGTTTTCAGTTCTTTGTCACTATAAAAAGGAGGGCTTTCACTATTTTTGTGCATATGGGTCCTTTACCTCTTTCTTTGATCTCTTTGGGAATATGGGCCTAGTAGAGTTATTGCTGGGTCAGAGAGTATGCATAGTTTAGTGACATTTTGGGCCTCATTCCAAATTGGTTTTCTGAACGGCTGAACCATTTTAGAGATCTACCAACAGTGTGTTAATATGCCTGTTTTCCAAGTTGTTTTTTTCCTCTTTTTGTCATCTTTGCCAATCTGATGTGTATGATGTAGAACCACAGAGTTGCTTTAATTTGCATTTTTCTAATTATTTAGTGATTTGGCGCATTTTTAAAAATCTGACTGTTGATAACTTAGATTTCTTTCTTTGAAAATTGTCTAATCATATTCTTTGCTTATTAGTTGGGAAATGGCTTTTATTCTTATAGATCTGAACCCATTCCTTATGTATCTTGGAAAAAGGTCTTTATCAGAGAGACTTGTATAGAGCTTTCCCAGGTACCTGTTTCCTTCTAATTTTAGTTACATTGATTTTGTTTATACATGCAGTTTTCAATTTTATGTGACAACTGCTTTTCCATTCCAATCCTTGGATAGGAGAAAAGAAAGAGATCTTGGCAGCTATTGGAGGCCTGGCTGATCAAATTCCTGAGTCCTCCTTACAATATGGTTGCAATAAAGAACCACCACCACAATAATAACAAATAGAAACTGAATTATGTGTAATTATAATGATTAAGTTTGACCTCAAGAAAAAGATGAGAAAATTTACCTCCCTCCTTCTTGGCAGAGGTGGAGACTATGGGAGTGGAACATTGCATTTACTGTTAGAATATTGATGTGTTTATTGGTTTTGTAGAACTGTTTTTTGTTCTCTTTTTAAAATTCTCTGTTATAAACAATGGTTCACCAAGTAGGTGTATAGTCAAAAATGAAAGTTATAGAAAAGCGAAATCAATAATAATTAAAAAAAACTTTGAGACATATTCCCATGCTCTACATTTTGTCCTTAATCTTGGAGTCAGGATGTTTTAGAATGATTAGCTTTGGAACTGGAAAGACTTTTGTGATCATCTGGTCCAGCTCTTTCATTTTACAAATGAGGAAGCTGAGAACCAAAGAAGTGAAGTGACTTATCCAAGGTCACATAGGTAGTAAGTGGCAAAGATGGAATTTGAACCCTGGTTGCTTGATACTAAATCCAGTCAGTGCTTATGCTGCTACAACAGGGCTGTCTTTTCTCCTTCTGTTTTCACTTTGACTTGAGTTAAAAGACCCAGTCCTTGTAGGCACAGAGTAGAGATAAAGGAGACCAGGTAGCCCAGCTAGCCATCCATGCCACTGGCTCCTGCTTTCACAGGATGGCAACTCCTACTTATCTAGGGCACAAAGGGATAGAATTGCAGAGGATGATGTTCTTAATTGTTAGAAAGGCTCTGGGACATCTTGGTAAAAGGTAAAAGGTAAAAAGTTTGTTGTTCACTAACTCTTCATGATGTCATTTGGGGTTTTCTTGGCAAAGATCCTGGAGTGGTTTGCCATTTCCTTCTCCAGCTCATTTGACAGATGAGGAAACTGAGGCAAACAGGGGGAAGTGACTTGCACAGAGGCACATAGCTGATAAGTATCTGAGGCCAGATTTGAACTCAGGGAGATGAATTTTCCTGATCCCACACCTGGTGTTCCATCCACTGTGCCATCTAGCTTCTGATAGAATTTAGGGGGACTTTTTCCCAAGCTAGACTGGGGCTGCCTGACATGGAACATCACAATGGTGGGAGAAAAGAAGAAGAGGGATAGTGCCTTCACAAACACAACTGCACATTTTGAGATTAATGGAGGAACATGGAAAAGGCTTATAAGCAGTATTTACTAAGCATTTTACAGGTGCAGAGAAATGGGCAAATAGTATTCTCCAAATAATGTTGGCTGGATCCAAGTAATTTTGTGGGATATTATACAAGCATCCAGTATTTTGAAGGTATCCAAGCTAACCTCCACAGTAAAGTTTTGACTCCCTGCCCAGCTGTTCTAACATCTTTAAGTTGTTCACCCTGGATGCTAGTTAGATGTTTGCTTTCTTAAAAGACCTTTTTTTCTTCTTTTCTTTCAAACTTATATCATCTTTCTGAGTATCAATTCTAAGACAAAATTGTAACAAGGACTAGGCAATCAAAGTTAAGTGACTTGCCCAGGGTCACACAGCTAGGAAGTATCTGAGGTTAGATTTGAACCCAGGTCCTCCCTACTCCAAGGCTGGTGCTCCATCTGTGCTACCTAAATGTCCCTAAGGTTCTTTTTAATGGACTGGAAATAGAGATGTTCCCCTCCATTCAGAATCTGGGGTATCTAATAAAAGACTGTAAGTTCCTTGAGGGCAGGGAATGGTTTCAATTTTGTCTTTGTACCCCATATACTGAGTACAGCACTTAGTGTTCACTTAGAAGAAGTGGATTCCTTTGCATATATGCCCCAAGGTGGAATAATGTCAAGTGATTTTGTTGCTGTTTGGTTGTATCTGACTCTTCATGACTCCATTTAGGGTTTTCTTGGCAAAGATACTGGGGAGGTTTGTCATTTCCTTCTCCAACTCATTTTACATATGAGGAAACTGAGGCAAACAGGGTGAAGTGACTTGCCCAGGGTCACACAGCTAGTAAATCTGACTCTTCTTCACCTCATTTTGGGTTTTCTTGGCAGAGATATGGGAATGGTTTGTCATTTCCTTCTCTAGCTCATTTTATAGATGAGGAAATCAAAGTAAACAAGGTGAAGCAACTTGACCAAGGTCACACAGCTAGGGGTTTGCCATTTCCTTCTCCAGTTCTTTTGACAGTTGAGGAAAGTGAGGCAAACAGGATGAAATGACCTGGCCAGGGTCAGCTGGACAGTTAGGGGTCACAATGGGTAGAGCATGAGGACTGGAGTCAGAAAGTCTCATCTTCCTGAATTCACATCAGGGTGACCCTGGGCAAGTCATTAATTCTGCCTCAGTTTCCTCATATGTAAAGCAAACATCTAACTAACATCCAGGGAGAACAACTTAAAGATGTTAGAACAACTGGGAAGGGAGTTGAAACTTTACTGTGGATGTTAGCTTGGATATCTTCAAAATACAGGATGCTTGTACGGTATCCCACAAAATTACTTGGATCCTGCCAACATTATTTGGAGAATACTATTTGCCCATTTCTCTGCACCTATAAAATGTTTAGTAAATACTGCTTATAAGCCTTTTCCATGTTCCTCCACTAGTCTCAAATGTGCAGTTGTGTTTGTGAAGGCACTATCCCTCTTCCTCTTTTCTCCCACCATTGTGCTGTTCCATGTCAGGCAGCCCCAGTCTAGCTTGGGAAAAAGTCCCCCTACATTCTACCAGAAGCTAGATGGCACAGTGGATGGAGCACTGGGCTTGGGATCAGGAAGACTCCTCTTCTCGAGTTCAAATCTGAGTGATCCTGGGCAAGTCACTTCACCTTGTTTGCCTCAGTTTCCTCATTTGTCAAAAGATCTGGAGAAGGAAATGGCAATGTCCAGAATTTATTCCAAGAAAACCCCAAATGGGGTCACAAAGAGATGGACATGACTGAAAAATGATTGAAAAACAACCAAATCACACAGTTAGGAAATGTCTGGAGGCCAGATTTGAACTCAGGAAGTTGAGTCTTCCTGACTCTACGCTTAGCGCTCTATCCACTGTGCCACCCGGCTGTCCATGTCAACCGCACTCCCTAATTATATGAATTACTCCATCAACAACAACTCTTATACTCCAGCCCTTGTTACCCCATGGAAGACAGAGATGCCAATAAGTCATTTTTTCAGAGTTATAATTTTTTAAACTTAAAAACCCCTTATTTTCTGTCTTAGAATCAATACTAGGTATTGGAAGAAGAGCAGTAAGGGTTAGACAACTGAGGTTAAATGAGTTGCCCAGGATCGCACAACTGGAAAATGTCTAAGATCATTTTTTGAACCCAGGACCTCCCATCTCTGAGAGGCCTGACTCTCTACTGCTGAGCCAGCTAGCAATCCTACTTATAAACTCTTTAAAAAAATTCTTACCTTTCATCTTAGAATCAATACTCTGTATTGGTTCCAAGGCAGAGGAGAGGTAAGGGTAGGCAATGAGGGTTAAGTGACTTGTCCAGGATCACACAGCTAGGAAGTGTCTGAGGCCACATTTGAACCCAGGATCTCTTATCTCCAGCTCTGGCTTTCTATCCATTGAACTACCTAAGCTGCCCCAATTATAAACTCTTAAGGAAACCTATTTATCATATATTAAATATTACTGGAAAAAACCATTCATGTTGATCTTCCTATTTGACATCAAAAGCAGCTTCAAGATTATCTTAATGCCTAGGCTTGTATGGAGGGCTGACCTGCAAGACATTTTTATTGCTGCTTCTTTTTTTCCCTTTTAACATATGAGGAGAAAAATCCAACCCTTTATGTATTATCTGGAAGTTGTTTGCTCCAGTTGACTATTCCTTAATTTATTTGTCATCAAAAGAGCATTTTGCCAAAAAAAGAAAGAACTGATAAGTGTGCAAAATGGTTACAATTCTTCGTGAAATTGTAGTTTACCATTATAAATGTTGCCCTTATTTTCAAGTTACATACAATTTATTCTTTTAAAGCTTGTAGAGATGAATTTGCAATTGAAAATCATTTTTCTGGCAGGCATGGTGTCACCTGCTTCTAATCCCAGCTGCTGGGGGCAACTGAGGCTGGTGGATTGCTCAGGTTCAGGAGTTCTGGGCTCCAACAGGGCCAAAAGCCAATTAAGAGTCCAAGTTAAGTCTAACACATGTTAAGTATATAGATAGGCCCTGGGATGTGGGGGTAGGGGTAACCTGGCCCAGGCAGAAAAATGAAGCAGGTTAAAGTTTTTGCTCTTATCAGTACTGGGATCTGCCCACCAGTGGCTGGTACACTTCCTGCCTGGGGGAGATAGGGAGACCCAGTCTCCAATACAAAATCAAAACAAAAAACAAAAACAAAATTAAATTTATTTTCCTGATTGGCAAAAATAACCCTGGGCAAGTCACGACTCTCAGAGCTCTAGGTCAGAGCAACACTCCCTAGTGATGGAGAACAAGATTAAAATGTAATTATAACACAATAAATTAAAATAGAGCATTGTTGTTGTTCTGTTGTGTCTGACTCTTCATGGCCCCATTTGGGGTTTCCTTGGCAGAGATACTGGAGTGGTTTGCCCTTTCCTTCTCCAGCTTATTTTACAGATGAGGAAACTAAGGCAAAAGGGGGAAGTGACTTGCTCAGAATCACATAGCTAGGAAGTGTCTGAGGCCAGATATGAACTCAGAAAGATGAATGTTCCTAACTCCAGGTCTGGCATCACCTAGCTGCCTTGACAATAGAACAATTGAATATAGATCATTTTTAATTTGTGCTTTTCTAAGTCATTAGGATTCTTATATACCATTTAGTGACCTGTTCCTTTGAGTTTGACACCAGTACTCTTAACTCTCTAAGATTATAAGTTGCAGAGAAAATGTTGCCTTCATTGCTTGGTGGAGAGTTCGAATTCCCTATACCAATTAAATTATAGGTCCATTCTCTATCCTAGATCAACAAATGCTTCTTGATCAACCACTTGATGAATTATCTATGCTTCCTGTATAGCTTCTAGCTACCATCAGCATCTCCAGGTGAAGACTTTCTTTTGGACACAGTAATTGGTGAAGACCACCTAAAGAAGTCATGCTAGGTGACTCAGTGGTTTGAGAGTAAAGCTTAGAGATGGGAGTTCCTGGGCTCAAATCTGACCTCACACATTTCTTACTTTGGGACTCTGGGTAAATCACTTAATCTCCATTGCCTGGCCCTTAGTGCTCTTCTGCCTTGGAAGAAGGAGAGGGTGAAGGAGAAGGAGGAGAAAGAGAAGGAGAAGAAATAGGGGGAGAAGAAGGAGGAGAAGAAGAAGGAGAAGGAGGAGGAGGAGGAAGAGGAGAAAAAGAAGAAGGAGAAAAGCATGGAGAGTTTCACAGGGTGGCAGAATCTTAGAGTGGACCTCAAAAGATATCTAAACCAACTCATCCTCAATTAAGACTCAGGCATTTGCAAAGTCAACTGGGCTTGGAGTGTGACACTTACCTTCCTGCCAAGCCAAATTAGGAAGTTACAAACAAAAACTTCAGCCATTCTTAAAGTAGCCGATTCTTCCTTTCCTAGAGATGGGAGGTCCTGAGCTCAAATCTGACCTCACATTTCTTAGCTTTGTGACCTGGGCAAGTCACTTAACCCCCACAAAACCCAACAAAAAAACCAAAAGTTGTATTTGCCCTATTTTATTTTTCCTTTACATTTGCATATCATTCTCCCTTTGTGGGAGTTCTTGTAACAAAGTCAAACAGTTTAGTAAAACTAATAATAGGGACCTCCCTTTTTTTCTCTGCTCACCTTTTCCCCCTCTGGTATCTATAATGTGCCAGGTGCTCTATAAGTATTATCTTATTTGATTGGAATCAACTGAGAGGTTATCCTGGGAGATAAGTGCTATTTAAAAAAAACAATAACCCTGCCTTCTGTCTTAAAATAAATTCTAATACTTGGTATCAACGTAAGTATAATCAATACTTGAAATTGATTCCAAAGGAGGGAGAGGAAGGAGAGAACAAGAATGTGAACGGAGTAAGCTGGCAAGTCCTAAATCTCAAAAAGGGACACAAGAGTGGTGAAAACAGCTTAGAGATTCAGCTTCCTCTACCTTGTTAGTTGGACTCGCCTCATTAGCTGCAGGCCCTCAGCCCTCACTTAAGTACTCCCAGCTCTTTGCTTCCCTCTCATTAAGGAAAAAGCACTTTAAATTAGGCATTGCATTTAATAAACTCCAAGGATGTGAAACAAACATCTTCTTGGTCTCAGGACAGGAGTAGGAGGAAAGGAGAGATGGGGTGAAGGACTGTGGGTCTGTTGATTCATTCACTCTCAGACAAATCTTCTAGCTCAGCTTATACTTTCTCTGATATTCCAGACATCAATGATGCTGTGCCTTATTGGAAGTAAGGGGTAAGAAACTAGGGAAATTTTGTCCTTTGAGCCCTAAGACTACATCCCAACACACACACACACACACACACACACACACACACACACACACACAATTTTGTAATTCATACAGACCTACTCTACCAACAATAAGAGTTCATGCCATGATCTTTGCCCCCACCCCAAACCTTTACCTTCTGCCTTAGAATAAATTCTAAGGGAAGAGATCTGAAAGGGCTGGGCAATTGGAATTAGGTGACTTGCCCAGGGTCAGCTAGGAAGTGGCTGAGGTCAGTTTTGAACCCAGGACCTCCTGCCTCCAGGCCTGACTCTAGCTAGTGAGCCACTTAGCTATGTCATGACCTTAACAAAACAGTTTCTTAATAGTCCCCCCAGAACTCATTGAGCCTAGTTCCTTACATCTGACCCAAAACATCCTTGATGGAGGGAGAGAAAGCTTGGAATTCCTCCTGTTCTTAAAATTCTTCTGCAAGTAATTGGGGAAGACTTTCATCATCTCTCTTACTTCCCCAAACCAAAGTATTTCTTGTCTCATTCTTCCACAGGTTATCCTTTAGGTCTAATTTGGTCCCTCTTGCTACAGTTTGGCTTCTCTCTCATATGTTTGGCAGAAGGATGAAAAACAAATCTTTATCAAGCAACTACTACTATATGCTAAACACTGAACAAATATTGTCACAACTCTAAGAGGTAGGTGTTATTATCCTCATTTTACAGTTGAGGAAGCTGAGGCAGACAGAGGGTAAGCTACCTGCACAGAGATAATAAGTTTCTGAGGCTGGATTTGAATTCAGGTCTCAGGTGCTCCTGATTCCAGATTCAACCAGTCAATGATCCAACAGACATTAAGTGACTGTATCATGCCAGGACTTGTGCTAGGCACTGGAGATACAAATGCAAAAATGAAACAGTCCTTGCCCCCAAGCAAAGAGAGTGCACATCCCTCTATCATTCACCCAGAAGCCAAACTCCATGCCATCTGATTGAAAGGATGCATAAGGACTTTCCCTCCAATGAGCACTTTGGCCAGTACTGTCAGATGCCCCACAGTAGGGGTTTCCCAGCTTTCAGACTAAAATCGATTCCACAGCTTAAGGTGCCTTCAGGATTTGTTTTAGGGCACAGGCTCTCCTCTGCCAACTCATCCAATCTTGAGAAATCTTTGTAGAAGAGATGGCACTCCAGAGGGCTAGAAAGATTCTTGTCCTTTAGCTTCCTTGTCTCCTTCTTGTGCAGCTCCCAGAGCTGTGGATTGTAGAGTCCGTAGATTCCTAACATGACAGCCTTCTTAGTAGAGATGGAAGAGATTATAACAGCACTGATATGCAGGCTCTGGAGGTGCCATTCCCATCAATGAGAATCGACCTTTCCCAGGCACTTTCTACCCAAGGAGAAAATATGTATACATATACGTGTGGGGGCCTGTAACATTTTATTTATATATAACATGTAATGATTATAATTATAATTAAATTATTAGATATCAATTAATAGAATATATGATATAATAATTAATAAAATGTTAATTAAGATAATTAAATTAAATTAGAATATATCTGTGTGTGGATAGCTAGATGATAGCGCTACATACAAAAGAGATAAAAAGTGTCTTGGAAAGACTGAAAGGGGGAGATTGGGAAAGGGTTCATGTAGGAGTTAGTGCTTGACTTTAGTCTTTTTTTCCAAACCCTTACTTGCTGGCTTAGTAACAATTCTAAGACAGAAGTGCTAGGCAAATAGGTGTAAGTGAGACCCAGAATTGTGACTTGACCTCCTAATCCGATGCAAGAACAGAACTAAAAAAGAGTCTGAGTTTAGATTTGAATCCAGGTCCTCCTGACTCCAGATCTGGTGCTCTATTCCCTGAGTCACCCAGCTGCCCGGTTGACTCTAGTCTTGAAGGAAACTAATATTGGAAAGATGGAAGGTCTGAGGAACTGGAATTAGCTGCAGGCTCTCAGCTCCTACTCAAGTATTCCCAGCTCTTTGCTTCTTTCTCATTAAGGAAAAGCACTTTAAATTAGGCATCGCATTTAATAAACTCTAAGGAAGAGATTCAAAGGGGTCTATCGAACAATGTGGACCCTCCGTGCCCTTAGTGCTTGCTCACTTAGGGGATTCTCCGCATACTTTATCACAAGAGAGACAGCTCTTTCCCCACACTCCCACCCCGCCCCTAGGCAAGTGAGCCTCAGTTTCCTCATATGTTAAAATAAGGATATAGTCTTGCCCTGGCTCCTTCAAAGAGGAAAATATATGTAAAATAATGCAAGCTGCTCCTCCCTAGAGAGTGAGAGAAACAAATAGCTAGTTAGACAGCCAAACAGATGGGGAGGCTTAAGGCAGGCGGGCAACAGGCTGACCCAACCCAGGTCCGGAGTCACAACAGACTCGTCCTCCTAATCCGACGGCCAGACGATAGTCGGGCGGCGGGGAGAGGGGTCTCTGGCTGTCTCTAGTCAGACAAGGGGAGCACCGAGGTGGGCGGCCAAGGGAGAGGTGGCGAGATATTTGGCAATGAATCTCAGGAGAGGGGCGGGAGGCCAGGCTGCCAGGGGGCGGCCAAGGGCCAATGCACAGGCTGCCCCTCTCCTGCTCAGGGATGTGGAAATGGAACCCGTGCCTACCCGTGCATTGAGCAGCGGCGTGTGCGTGGCACGCCAAGGAGGGGCAGGACCAGGTTCGGCGTCTGGCTCCCCACCGGGCCAGCAACTGGGAGGGAAGGGGGTGGTTTGACTGGCTCCAGCAGCATCGGCGCGAAGATATCTCTGGGAGAGGTGCCTCCCCGTCTCCAGTACCTTCTCCCCCCAGTCCCTGGGAGGCCAGGAATGAGGCCAGACAGATCGCAAGGACAGGACAGGGACAAAGAAAAAGAAACGGGAAGAAAGACTGAAGAGAAAACGAGTTGACGAGACAAGAAAAGAACCAGGAGGGCAGGCAGACGGATTGGCAGACAGACAGACGGGTACCCAGATACAGAAAGGGACCCACGGGAGACAGGTATAGGGAGAGAAAAGAGTCAAAGACACGATGGGCACCGGAAAGAAGAACCGAGAAAGAGACGTGGAGACAGACAGAGACAGAAACAGAAACAGAGCCAGCCAGAAAGACCCAGAATAAAAGGAAAGACACAAAGAGTCATAGACAGTAAAACAAAGGGAAAAGGGACAGCTACAGAGGCAGAAAGAGACAAAAAGAGGAAAAGAGATGGAGAATGCGACAGAGGAAGAGCTATATTGGGAAATGAAGCTGATGTAAAAACAAACGATCTCACTCAAAATTTAAATTTTCTAAGAGAATCTGAAAGAAAAGAAACCAGCACGGGAGGAAGCGGGGAGGGGGGCACAGTCAGGGAGGTACAGTGAGATGGACACAAATGGAAGAATCAGGCAGAATCAGAGCCTTTTGTGCCTAGTCTCCTGGAGAGCCTTAGAACTGGGGAGAGAGTCAGAAAGATAAAGAGAAGAAAGCAGCTAAGTGGTGCAGAGGATGCCCAGAACCAGTCTGAATCCCACCTCAGACATTTACTAGTTGTATAACTCTTGGCAAGTCACTTAATAGTGTCCAGCCTCATTTTCCCCATCTGTAAAATGGGTATAATAATAGCACTTCACTGCTGAAATTGTGAAGATCAAATGACTTAGCCTGTGTAAAACTTTATGTAAATGCTAGCTATTATTATTACCACTCTAAAAGAAGACAGAAACAAAAAAAAATGAAGGTGACAGACATTATATCATATGAGTCTAAGAATCAAATAGGATTGTTATATTGGTTGGGAGTAAGGGGAGGTTGTATTGGTTGAGGTCAGGGGGAGGTGTTATCATGTCTGAGCTAGAAGAGATATAGAGAGACACAAAGGACTTGGAAAATGAATGAGGGAAAAGAGGGGTGGTGGCCAAGAACCTTACTCATGAATTTCAGAGACTTCAAACATACCCTGGTCCTTGCTTTCTAGAAGATTCCTTTATTTTATTTTTAACTTACCAATTACATGTATTAACAAATTTCCACCCAAGTTTTCCCAAGTTATATGACTGAACTTATTTCCCTCCTTCCCTTCCCTTTCTCCTCCTGGTGCTGGCAAACAATTTGATTTGGCTTATACATGTATTATCATGCAAAACATATTTCTATATTGTTCATTTTTGTAAGAGAATAATATTATAAAACCAGAACCCCCAAATATAAATCCAAATAAACAATTGGAAAATTGTATGCTTCCATCTGCCTTCTGACTCCCATGGTTCTTTGTCTTAAGCTCCTCAGAATTGTCCTGGATCTTTGAATTGCCCCTAGTAGCTAAGTCTATCATAGTTGATCATTCTACAATATTGCTGTTACTGTGTACAATGTTTTCCTGGTTCTGGATGATCCCTTTAAAAGAGGGAAGGTCTCTAGAGAGAACCCCAGGGATCATTTGGATCATTTCCAAACTCTTGGACCACATGACAAGTGGTGAGCCTAGGTTGGGGAGGAAAAAAACCCAGGAATTCCTTTTCATCCTCCCCCATAGCCCAATTCTCCCTCTCAGCTGTCCATATGGGCCATAGAGGTTGGTTGGAAAGGATGTTAGGAGAGAAGGGGATGGGGCACAGGGGTAAGACACTAAGCAACCAGGAGGATAAGTATAAACAGCAAGCAAAAAAGGAAACTAGTCTCTACCCTTGAGGAATTTACATTCTAATTCTTACAACACACAGAAGGAGGTTTAAAAGGAGAGAGAGAGACAGAGAGAGTGACAGACAGACAGAGTTTAGAAACCAGATCAGGATCAGGAAGGGAATAAAAGCTTGACTGGGCTCATCCACAAAATAATAGTGATAATAGTGAACTAGATAAGACTTGCACCAGGAGTAGGGCAGTAGCACCCACTCATCCTGCTCTGGCTCCCCATCCTCCATGGCCATTATGAAGTCTTCCTTTCCTGACTGGGCTGAGATTACTGCTGTCCCCTATTTCAAGATGGAATTTGTTCCCCTAGAGCAGTGATTCCCAAAGGGGGTGCTACCGCCCCCTGGTGGGTGCTGCAGTGATCCAGGGGAATGGTTATGGCCACAGGTGCATTTATCTTTCCTATTAATTGCTATTAAAATAACAAAAAATTAATTTCCAGGGGGCTAAGTAATATTTTTCTGGAAAGGGGGCTGTAGGCCAAAAAAGTTTGGGAACCACTGCCCTAGAGTAATCTGAGGGAGAATAAGCAACCCTGGATGGTCAAACTCTGGCCTGGCCTGGAGCCAAGAGATGGTTGCCTTTGCTTTGGTGAGAAAGACTTGCTCTTCTCATCCTTCTTCTTCCTTGAACCTCTGCCCCCAACAAGTCAGCCTGTGCTCAAAGGAGCTGAGAGTTTCCTCTTTCACACAAATCCAATCATCCATACCTCCATCTCCCCAGTGCTCAGCGCAGGATTTTGACAGTGGGAGGCTTCCCCACAGCTGAGACACCCCCCCAGCTCAGCTTGCATCCCAGCCCAACACAGCAAGCCATCAACACATGGAACACAATGTCAGAGCTGGAAGGGATCCTCTTTTTTTTTTTTTACAGATGGGGAGCTTCTCTGTGATTCTGTCTTGCACTGTCTTACACTTTCTGTCTCGGTTTATCTTCATGTCTCTTTCCCTCTTTCATTTCTCTCTGTGTGCCTCTCTCTGTCTTCTCTTCCTCTGTTTGTGTGCTATGTACAAATCCTTTTGACTTTCTGGCTTTGACCTTCCCTGCCTCAGGCTTCACAACCTTTTCCTCCAACTGTATGGGGTAGTAGCACAATGACAATTCATCTTGATGCTATATTTTAAGGTCTACAAAGCACCTGCCTCATGATGGTCTCTTCAGTTATTATTATCTCTCTTTTACAGATGAGGAAAAAGGTTCAGTGAGAAGAGGGGCAGCTGCTAGCCTCAGTTTTCCCATCCATAAAATGAGTCCGAGAAGGAAATAATAAACCACTCCAATATCTTTGCCAAGAAAACTCCAAATGGGGTCACAAAGAAGCGGACACAACTGAAAACAACTGACTGCAACAAGATGAAGGGATTTTCTACACTCACCCAGTAAATGCTGGGATATGACTGTGGTTGGGTCTCCTGAGACTATATCTAGTGGTTTCTTCACAAATTCCTATAACATCTGAGGATCGCTTTATTCTTTATTTAGGTGAAAACAGTGGGCTGTGTAAGGAAGTGTCAAATTCTAGTTTCGAATCCAAATCCCCCACCTGGCTTCCATATTTCTTGTTCCTGGTTCCCATACTTCTAAGTCGTGCTGTTTTATCCTTGAACATGCCCCATCATCTGGATACTTCTCCATCTGGAACTTTTGTTATTCAGTCGTTTTTCAGTCAGGCCTGACCCTTTTTGATCCCATTTGGGGTTTTCTTGGCAGAGAAATTGGACCATTTCCTTCTCCAGTTTATTTTACAGATATGAGGAAACTGAGGCAAACAAGGGTAAGTGATTTGCCCAGGGTCATACAGCTAGGAAGTATCTGAGGCCAGATTTGAACTCAAGAAGATGCCCCCATCTGGAGCATCCTTTTATAAAAGTCTTCCCCTTTCTATTGGTGAGTTCCTCCCTGAGTCTCCATTTTGTGGATGATCCCAGTCTAGCCTTTATTCTCCTCCTGGCCCAGATCTGGTTTCTAAACTCCAAACATACACACACACACACACACACACACACCTTTTAAACTTCTATGTGTAGTAAGATTAGAATGTAAATTCCTTGATAGCAGGACCATCTTCCTTTTTTTGCTTGCATTTTTTAAAAAGAATGTTTTTATTTTGTTTTTATTCTTTTTTTTCAATTTAAACATTCATGTAAAATTTATTGAACGGCAATGCTGTAATGTGGTTTGTGTTTTAGTGGATTTGCTGATCAAGGATTTTTTAGACCACATACTGGTACGGGTCTGCTTTCCCTGGTAGGATGTAGGAAATAGACTAAGCCACGCTAGAGAGAATGGATGGCCAAATATTGCTTTCATATTCGTCCATTTTGGGTTTAGCCCATCTTCTCTTTTCCTTTTTCAGTTGTTCTGTTCCTGTTTCATCAGAGCAGATGGAGTATACCTGGGTCCCAAATATTACTGATGTGAAGATGAAAGAAAGGAGGGCTTCAGAACACAGCAAGATGAGAAGAATCATGGTGGTAGATGGGGTAAATGAGCTGCATTTTGTCCAGTCTTTTTCAAAGCAATACAAGAAATGAAATCCCACCATGATGAGAGCATGCAGAGCAATGAGTGAGTGCTATATACATTGTAAACAGTATGAAGCACTTCTGTTTATTTTCTCCCACACAGTTACTACATATAAAACAATTCTATTACATACATATAAAATCTTTTTTTTTTTTGGTTCAGTCATTCAGTTGTATCTGACCCTTCATGATCCCATGGACCATAACACTCCAGGCTCTTCTCTCTTCCACCATCTCCCAAAGTCTGTCCAAACTCACGTTCATTGTTTCCATGACACCACTTATCCATCTCCTTTCTCTTTTTCCAATGAGTCCTGTATTCTCATCATGTGGCTAAAGCATTTAAGCTTTAGCTTCAAACAATTTTTAACATTCTTTTTTTATAATTTTTGAGTTCCAAATTCCCTCCCTCTCTCTTCCCTCCCTCCTTGAGAAGATTATACATGTGGAGCCATGCAAAACAGTTTTCCATGATCCATTTTTTGAGTGTATCTGTATTGCCAGTGCTTAGCGTAGAGGCTGGCACACAGAAATCACTTAATAAATGTTCATTTCCTTCCACCATCCTTCTTTCCTGACTCCAAGTCTGTCACTCTTTCTATTACTTTGAACTTAGGAAGATGAAGGGGGCAGCAGGGGAATAGATCCCCAACCACACCTGACAGCATGAGCATGGTTCTATGCCTTCAGATTCCAATCTCTGAAAAGAAGGGAGGGACGTGCACTCTTCTCATCTTTTCTCCAAGGCCGACCATGGTCATTATGCTAATTGTGATCGTGTGCAAGTCACTTCAGCCCTCTGTGACTCAGCTTCTCTATATGTAAAAACCATCTCTAAGGATCAGCGGATTTCTACGTTATTTTCCAGCTCTCATTTGATGTCCCTGTAAGTCTGAGCAGTTTTATCTGGGAGCAGGTTTAGCCTCTAATGTGGTGAAGTCAGTTACTTATTCAACAGCTATTTCTTGATGGCCTTGGGGCTGAGGAAGGTAATAATGATGATGATGGCAATGATGGTGATGGTGATGATGGCAATGATGATGATGATGATGGTGATGATAGGTACTAGATCTATGCCATAATTTTAAAATTTGCAAAATGATTTACATACATTAGCTTATTTAAGCCTTGTAACAATTCCACAAGACTAGAAATACAGCTATTATCCCCATTTTACAGATAAGGAAACTGAGGCATGTTGCAATTAAATGACCTACTTGTAGTCACATAACTAGTGAATTTCAGGTTCTTCTTGATGCCAAATCTAGCACTCTCATGTCAAATGCCTTTAGGCAAATTCGATGTATCCCTCTAAGAGCTTTTAGTCCCTTCTGCTACCAGTGTGATTTTCCTTCAGTGGCTCCCTAGGACCTCCAGGATCAAATTGAAATTCTGTTTAGCATTTAAAGTCCTTTACAACTTGGCCTCTTCCCACATTTCCAGGCTCCTTTACAAGCTTTCAAATACTTACTATAAGCAACACTGGCTTTCTTTCTCAAATGTAACACCCCATTTCCCCAACTCTATGCCTTTGCCCTAGCTCCCTCCTACTCTCCATTGCCTGGATTTTTTCAAAACTCAAGTCAGATTTACATTATGCAGGGGGCTTTTCTCATTCCCCCAAGTTAGTTCCTTGCTTCTGAGATAGCTTTCCATTTACATGGCACATGTCTTGAATGCACATATTATTTATATGTTGTCTCCCTCATTAAATGGTAAGCTCCTGGAGGACAGGGACTTATCACAGTTCCTTTCACACAAGTGCTTAATGGAGGTTTATTGAGTTATTGATAAGGCCAGTGACCATATTAGGAAATGGGCACCATAGAGCAAAGAGTGCCAAGCTGGAATTTGGGAAGACTCATCTTTCTGAGTTCAAATCTGACTTCAGACACTTACTAATTGTGTGATCCTAGGCAAGTCATTTAACTTTGTTTGCCTCAGACTTCTCATCTCTAGAACGAGCTAAAGAATTAAATGGCTAATCACTCTGGTATCTTTGCCAAGATAACCCCAAATGGGTCACAAAAAGTAAAATAGGACTGAAAAACACCTGGGAGATTTGAGCGTCCCAGCAGGTCTGTCCTTAACTTTTTCTAAGCATATTCCAAACACCTGCTTTTTCCATCTCCTTGCTTTCTGTTTGGCCGAGACAGAAAGGTCAAGTGAGGTAATGATGGCAATGGAAAATAATATTTAAGAAAAAAACTCCGAGGATATTTGATGGTTCACATTTATATAGTTCTTTTAAGTTTTGCAAAGTGCTTTTGGTGAATGATCTCATTTGATTCTTACAATATCCTATGAAGTGGTGTTATCATAATTCCCTTTTTGTTTTATTTTAAATTAAAAAAAATTAAATTTAATTTTTATTGTCACACAAAACACACTTTCATATTGGTCATTGTTGTAAGAGCAAATTCATACATAACCAAAACCCCCAAATGAAACCATAAATACACTAATATGAAAGATGACTCCAACAGTTCTTTCTCTGGAGGTAGATAGCATTCCCCATCATGAGTTTTTCAGGATTATCCCAGATCAGTGCATTGCTGAGAGTAGACAAATTTTCAGTCATCACCCAGCATTGCTGTTATTGTGTACAATGTTCTCTTGGTTCTGTTTATTTTGCTCTGCATCAGTTCATGCAGATCTTTCCAGCTCTTTCTGAAGTCATCCTGCTCACCATTCCTTATAGCACAATAGTATTCCATCCCTGTATACCACAATTTGTTCAGCCATTCCCCAAATGATGGACATTCCTTCAGTTTCCAATTCTTGGCCACCTCAAAAAGAGTTGCTATAAATATTTTTGTACAAGTAGGTTCTTTCCCCTTTTTTATTATCTCTTTGGGACACAGACCAAAGGGTATGCCCAATTTTATAGCCCTTTCGTCATAGTTCCAAATTGCCCCCTAGAATGGTTGGATCAGTTCACAACTTCACCAACAATGCATTAGTGCTCCAATCTGCCACACCCCTTACAACATTTACCACTTTACTGCCATATTGGCCAATCCGATAGGTGTGAGGTGGTACCTCAGTTGTTGTTTTAATTTGCATTTCTCTAATCAAGAGTGTATAATCCCCATTTTAGAGATGAGGAAATTGAGGCAAAAGTGAGTTGCCCTGGGTCAAATAACTGGTCATTGTCTGAATCAGGACTCTAATTCAAGTCTTTCTGATTCTAACTCCAGTTCTCTGTCTCTGGTGTTACCTAGATTCCTCCCTTCTTTTCTGGGTCTCCAGAGATATAGAATCAGAGGAATCATAGAATTTGAGTAAGAAGAGAGGAGGTTAGCCTATCAAATATTCTCCCTTTCATTTTTCAGATGAGGAAATGAAGCAAAGAGAGATTAAATGATTTGCCCAGGGTCTGAATCAGGATTTGAACTCAGGGTCCCCAATTTCAAATGTTGAGCCCTATCCATCATGCCACACTGTTGGGAAACTTCAGGTGCTTTGCAGGCTATAACAGGAAGAGGGAAGGAGGCTCTCTATCTCTCTTCTAATACTCAATTAGACACTTCCAAATTATGGGACCCTGGGCAAGTCCCTTCACCCTGTTGGCCTCAGTTTCCTCAACTATAAAATGGGGATAATAATAGCACCTACTTCCCAAGGTTATTGTCAGGCTCAAACAAGATAATATTTGTAAAGCTTTTAGCATGATGCCTGGCACATAGTTGGTGTTTAATAGAGGTGTATTTCCTTCCTTTATGGCTCTGACCTTTCTCCCTAATGTGTTGGGATACCTGGGTCCTTGATTTCCTCCACACTAGGGGAGCTCTCATTCCTCTCTAAGGGATATGGCTTTTTATAGAGATGGGAAATCAATTCAACTTCTCTTCTTGCCTCAGGCATCACAGGTGGGAGAACTAGCCGGGTGTCAATATGTGTCTTGTCCATGTCTCTGACTTCATAAGCTAAAGAACAGATTCTATTAGGTAAATGCAGTAGCTAGTAGCAATGATAAATGAATGTTGCTTGCAGAACTTTTACCCAAGGCACAGAGGTCCAGGGAGTGAATATGGGAAAGGAGAGCATGTAAGGGGCCTTACTATGTTACAACCTTCTGTCACCAGACAATTTGGGACCATGTAAAGCATCTGATCCCATAATCTCTCTGATTTCTGGAATCTCCTCCACATTATCTCAGCCAGACTTTCCTTCAATTCTGCTTGTATTACTTTCAATTATGGGATACTCACTATCTAATTTTTTTGGACAGCTGTGATCCCATCCATTCCTCTGAAACACCACAGCACAGAGTTGGGCAACGAGAAGTTTTCATGGTCTAAGGTGGGCAGAGACACTTTTCTGAATCACTCAGATCCTCCTGGATAACCTTCAGATTTTCTAAATTACCTGTCACCTTGAGACATCCACTTGGGCTCTGCCCCCTTTATTTAAGGGTCATTGTAGCATAGATTTAGAGCTGGAAGGGGCCTTTGAATTGAGAAATCAGAGGCACAGAGAGATTAAATCACTTGCTAAAACAGATAGTAAATGCCAAAGTCAGGATTTGAACCTAGGTCTTCTGACTCCAGCTCAAATCATCTTTCCATTGTCTCACACTCTCCAGGTAGAAAACAAACACAGATCATGGATGACTACAGTGTTTTTCATATCTTGTTATTGAACTGAGTAGAAAGAGCCCTGGATCTGAGTCTTTGGTTTTATGATCATGCCATCATGCCATTGATCATGGAGTCTGTCCTTCCTCCTAGTTAATGGAGACCCTTGACATATACCTTATGGATTCTGACTCTCTTCCTTTCTAATTTGATCCCACACTTGGTTTCATGTTCTCTACCCCCTTCTCAACTCACCTTTCTTAAATCATACATAAATTTAGAGTTGGTCTGCAATGGCAAGATATAACCTCCTTATTTTACAAAGAAGAAAACTGAGACCCAGAGAGAGAAAATGACTTGCTCATAGTCACTTTTGCATAGCCAAGATTTGATCACAGGTCCTCAGATGTCAAATCCAGCCTAATTTCTTCCTCTCTCTCCCTCCTTCCCTCCCTCCCTCCCTCCTTCCCTCCCTCTCTCTCTCTCTTTCTCTCTCTCTTTCTCTCTCTCTCTCTATTTCTTTCTCTCTCTCTTTTTCTCTTTTACTCTTTCTCTCTTTGCTTCTTTGTTTCTTTGTTTCTTTGTTTCTTCCTTCCTTCCTTCCTTCCTTCCTTCCTTCCTTCCTTCCTTCCTTCCTTCCTTTCTCTCTTTCTCTCTTTCTCTCTTTCTCTCTTTCTCTCTCTCTCTCTATCTCTTTCTTTCTTTCTTTCTTTCTTTCTTTCTTTCTTTCTTTCTTTCTTTCGTTCTTTCTTTCTTTCTTTCGTTCTTTCTTTCTCTCCCTTGCCTTCCATCTTAGAATCAATACTGTATATTGATTCTAAGGCAGAAGAGCAGTAAAGGGCAACAATGGTTAAGTGACTTGGCCAGGGTTGCATAGTTAGGAAGTATCTGAGGGAGATATGAACCCAGGGCCTCCCATCTCTGGCACTCTATCCACTGATAGAGCACCTAGATGCCATACCCTAGCCTTCTTTCTACGACAGCATGCTGTCTTTTCCCGGGCAGCTCACACTTGGTGGGATGGTGATCATTTGTCCAGATTCAGGGGTAGTGTTGTGACTCCATCTCCAAGCTGCAAGCAGGACACTGTCTTGGAAGAACAATTCTCTAAGTGTTTATCTTGGATGTTCCACATGCAGATGCTGATGCCAGGCTGTTAGAAGTAGAGAGTGTCAGGGACATACAAAGTTTTGATATGACATAGTTCGTGTAGTCATGGAGATTACAGCCTAGTAATAATAGTAATAGTCAAGAGCCCCATTCCATTTAACTTAACATTTGTCAAATGCATGTTGAGATTTCCCAATGCCTTCTCAACCCCAGGAATACGATTACCAAACTGGGAGACCCTGAGAGCAGGGACTGTGTCCTTCTTTCTATCAGAACGCAGTCTCCCTAAGGACAAAGACTGAGGCCCCCTCATCAGAGCAGGAGCTGCCTGAAGGCAAGGACTGAGACTCCCAAAGGCTAGGACTTTGCTAGGGGCTGGGAGTATGTCCCCAACATCATACTAGGGTCTCCTAGAGGACAGGAACTAAAGACCGCCCATCAGATCGGAGGCTCCATGAGGGCAGAGCCAGAGTCTTTCTTATCAGATTGGGAGCCCCCTGAGGACAAGGGCTGTGTCTTCTGGTTCATTCTTAATTTCCAGTTTCCCACTGGGGAGCTCAATCCCTAAGCAGGTTCTCAGACTGGGGCAGACTCAGAAACAGTCTGTTGCCCCAGCTCCAGGGCTCACACAAGCCCATAGCAGGCACCCATGCACACCTGCGACGTGGGGGTAGAGCGTGTACAAGGCTGCAGATGGTCTCTGATGCTGCTTCGGTGGCTAAGCACCCTCGGGATGCAACTCGGCCTCATTACAGCTCGTTAGAGAGAAGAGCCAATTAAGGAAGCAATTTTCCCTCAGCCTTCTGGAGAATGGAGCTGAACAACAGACAATCAGACAGGAAGCCAGCATCTCGCCCACCCACTGCTGAGCAGGCCCTTCAGCCCACCCCGTTTCCCTGCTGGGCCCTGCCACGCGGAGGGACAGTGGCATGGAGAGAGGAGAGCCGATGTTCCCTACTAGAGACATTGAGTCAGCAGGTGTTTGCCTCTCCTGCTACAGAACTGTCACCTGGGGGCTCGGAATCACCGGATCTCAGAGCTGGAAAAGTACTCAGAAGTCTGTCTAGCGCAACCCTCACATAAGCCAAGAAGCCCCTCCCCAGCAACCTCAGCGAGTGATCATCCAGCTTCTCCTTAAAGACTGCCAGGGAGGGAGGAGGATGCCAGGGGCTCCTAAAGGCAGCCCCTTCCATGTCCAGCCCAAGCAAATGTTAAGCTTTCCCATGCAGCAAGCCAAAATCTGCCATTCTTCGGCTACATTGTTCCTAGTTCAGTCCTTTAGGGTCAAGCTCTAATCCCTCTTTTGCATTGGGGAGACAGACAGACTGACTGACAGAAGCAGAGAGAAAGAGGCAGAGATTGACAGAGAGAAAGAGGCAGACAGGCAGCAGAAAGATAGACAGATAGGCAGGCTGACAGACAGATAGGTGGATGGATAGACAGACAGACAGACAAATAGACAGATAGACAGACAGACAGAAAGATAAATATATAATTAGACAGCCAGGCAGACAAATGGACAGACAGATGGATAGATGGATGGATGGACAGATGGACAGATAGACAGATAGGTAGATAGACAGACAGAAAGATAGACATAAATAGACAAACAGACAGGTAGGCAGGCAGACAAATTGACAGATAGGTGGATGGATGGATGGATGAATGGATGGATGGATAGATGGATGGATGGATGGACAGATGGATAGACAGATAGATGGATGGATTGATGGATGGATGGATGGATGGATGGATGGATAGAGAGAATGAATCGGGTTTTCTTGGCAAAGATACTGGAGTGGCTTGTCATGACCTTCTTCAGCTCATTTTACAGATGAGGAAATGGAGGCAAACAAGGTGAAGTGACTTGCCCAGGATTATACAATTAGTGATTTGAACTCAAGAAGATGTCTTCCTGACTCCAGGCCTGGCAATTTCATAGCAAGCATTTATTTTCTCTCCTATCTTCCCTTTTCCTCAACAACCATGGGAAGATAAAGGAAAATAAAACCATTGTACCAAATATGCAAAGTCAAATTGTGGCATGGGGCATGTTCAAAAATGTCTATCTCATTACACACCTTGAATCCAAGATCCTTTCTGTCATAAGGTGGCTCAGCCCTCCAGAACCAGTTGATCACTGAATTGTTCAGAGTTCTTAAATCATTCAAAACTGTTTTTGCTTTAGTTTCGTTCACTTCACTCTGCCTCTGTTCATACAAGTCTTTCCTGTTTCTCTAAACCCATCCCTTTCATTATTTCCTATGGCTCCATAGAACTTCACTGCATTCATATTTTATCATTTATTGTCATTCCCCAGATGAGAGGGGATAGTTACTTTCCAGTTCTTCACCACTACGAAAACAAAACAAAACAACCAAGAGTTGCTAAAAGTATATTTTGCTCATATGGGTCACTTCCCTCTTTCTTTGATCTCTTTAAAACATAGACCAAGTACAGGTGCCACTGGGTCATGGGGTATGCACAGTTTGGGAACTTTGGGGGCATAGTTCTAAATCACTTTCCAGAATGACTTGACTTGTTTACAATTCCACTTTAATGTGGTGACAAAGAACTGGAAATCAAGGGAATGCCCATCAATTGGGGAATGGCTTAACAAGTTGTGACATATAATTAAGATGGAATATTACTGTGCTAAAAGAAATGATGAACAGATTAATTTTTTAACCTTCCCTTCCCTCTTAGAATCAATATTATGTATTGGTTCTAAGGCAGAAGAACGGTAAGGGTTAGGTAATGAGGGTTAAGTGACTTGCCCAGGGTCACACAGCTAGAAAGTGAGTGGGGCCAAATTTGAACCCAGGATCTCCCATTTATGGACCTGGCTCTCTTTCCACTGAACCACCCAGCTGCCCCCACAGATTAATTTTTTAAAAACATGGAACAACCTACATGATATTGTGAGGAGCAAAACTAGTAGTATCAAAAGAACATTACCTATAGCAACATAATTTATATTGTTTAGAGAATCACTTATGAATGTCCACCTCCAGAGAAAGAACTGATAAATAGAAATAAGCAAGACATAGTTTTATACATAGATCTTTTTGTTAAATAATGTCTTTTCTAGTGTGGAGAGGGGAGGGAGAGATGGAAGGAGGAAGAGAAAGAGCACCTGGGAATTCTGATGTAACAAACAAACATAAATTTAAAGTTAGAAAATTGTACTTTAATGTGACTCTTTTCCACAACACTTCCAATATTTGTCATTTTTCCTTTTTTCATCATCTTGGCCAATCTGATATGCATGAGGTGGAACTTCAGAATTGTCTTAATTTGCATTTCTCTAATTATTAGTGATTTAGAACCTTTTTTTCATATGGATTCATATTGAATTCCTTCCTTTGAAAACTGCCTGTTTATATCCTTTGTTGGTCATTATGATTTCATTGCATTCCGTTTTGATTGTTTTGCTGATGCCATTATTTCCATTTGTATTTTTGTAGTCATTGTGGATGTTGTTTTCTTGGTTCTGCTTACTTAACTCTTCATCACTTCATATAAGACTTCCCAGGCACCTCTAAATTCTTTACAGTCACCCTGACTTACAGCATAGTAATATTCCATTACATTCATGTAGAACAACTGGTGCAGTCATTCCCCAATCTATGGTAATCTACTTTGTTTCCAGTTCTTAGCTACTAAAAAAAAAAGGTGCTTTTATAAACACTGTGGTGTAATTAGAACTTTTTGTTTCATCAATGACCTCCTCGGGATATGTCGAGGAGTCAGAACTCTGGGGCGAAGAGTTTAGATGTTTTAATCATGCTAATCTTAGTATGATTCCAAATTGCATTTAGAGCTGACCAACCATACATTAATGGCCCAGGCTTTCTGCGAAGCAAAGCAAAAACAAAACCCAAACCCTTATTGAACATGTATTAAGTGTTTACTGTGAGCAAGGCACCATTCTAGGGACTACGGAGACAAGGGCAGCTATTGCACAGACTTTCTCTCAGTCAAGGTAGAGATGAGGATAAGGATAAGGACGGGAACAGGACCTGTCATTTCATTGATATAAGGAGCTACCAAGTACTAGACAACTCCTTCACCAGTGATGCAGGATCCGAGGGCTAGTACGCGTCAGAGAAGAGGCTGGAACCCGGGTCTTCCTGGCTCAGAGGTCTTCTTTTATCTACTGCCTCTCAGTGAGGAATAAGTACTTCTACAAATAACTATGATGCAAGAGAGAGGTAAATATAAAGGCGAGGGAAGAGAAACAAGCATTTTTGTAGTACTTATCATTTACCAGGCACTTGGCTCAATGCTTTTTACAAATATTATCTCCAATATGGAAATAGGTTTTGCAAGATAATACACATATAATATATATTATGTATATAATATAATACATATATAACCCAGATAGAACTGTTTGCCAGCTCTAGGAAGGGAGAGGAAAGGGAAGAGAAGGAGGGAGACAATTTGGATCATATGATTTTGGAAAACTTGGATGAAAATTTATTATTACATGTAATTGGTAAAATAAAATATCTTTTTAACAAATATTATCTCATCTGATATTCATAACGAGAATCAAAGCTGGTGGTATTATTATCACCTCCATTTTATAATTTAGGAAACTGAGGCAAACAGAGGTTCAGAGCCTTGCCCAGAGTCATACAGCTAGTCAGTGTCTAAGGCTGGATTTAAACTCAGGAAGACAAGTCTTTGTGATTCCAGGTCCAGTGCTCTATCCACTGAGCAACCCAGCTGCCCATTTCAATGTACTAACAGCAGGCAGAGCACCAGACAGGGTTATTGGGGTGCAAAGATAGATAAAACTGAGCTGCTGTAGCTGATTCATTGCCTCAGAGAGAGAACAGGACTAGCACACATGAAGCAACAGAGGACCACTGAAGACTAAATGGGGTGATGCCACTGGGGCTCCTAGGGTTGCTACAAGTTTGGAGGGAACAGAATCTCTGAAGGGCCTAACAGGGAGCCCCACACTCTGAGAAACCAGTTCTGGATAGACATAGAGACACTGAGCCTTGAAGGGGGACCATGTACCCTGAGACGAGAGAGATGGAATTCTGGCGAGGGAAGAAGTAATAACAACAATAATAATGACAACAAAATAATAACAGTAATAATAATTAGCATACCTATATATTATATATTTAAATTACATATTACTTTTTTGGCTGCTAGGTCATATTGTATGTATAGCTAGGTGGCGTTATGGATAGATTCCTAGGTCTAGTCAGGAATATTCTTCTTTCTGAGTTCAAATCCAGCCTCAGACACTTATTAATTGTGTGACCCTGGGCAAGTGACTCAACCCTTTTGGCCTCATTTCCTCATCTGTAAAATGACTTGGAGAAGGAAATGGCAAACCCCTCCAGTATCTTTGCCAAGAAAACCCCAAATAGTATCACAAAGAGTTGGACACAACTGAATGACAAAAATGGGTCCCAGGGGAATGTTGGAACCTACCAGAGTGGAGAATTCCTTGATGCCTTCTGGAAAGGAGAAAAACAATCTAATGATGGGCCACAGACTTTGATACAAGCTCGTGCTTCACTTTTTATTGTTTTGTTAAGTTAAATAAAACTGGTGCTATTTTTTAAAAATAGCCTAATAAGGGGGGGGATAGCATGGACCCATAGAGCACGTGTCAATAACACAGAATAAAGGCTATCGTAGAAGTTTGACATAATGATAGAAGAGATTATTTTTACCTGAAGCTTTGGGAGAGATTCGGGGGAGGACAGGGGAGGCTTCAAGGTACAGGTAGAGGAAGGGGGGCCCTGAAGGAAGGGGAGGCGTTGTCCAGTAGAGATGGGAAGAGATGAAGGGTGGCAGAATGTTCATTCTAAATCCAGGGATGTGCTGCAGGCTGAGAATGGGAGGTGGTGAGTAGCCCAATTGGACTGAATTGTGGAGAACAGGAAGGAAGATTCAGATAAAGCATGAGAGGCACTCATAGGATTTGAGCTTAGAAGGCTCTAAGTCCTTAATATTATTGATGAGGAAACTAAAACGCAAAGAGTGGAACTGACTTGGCCCCAAGTTATACAGGTGGGAAATAACAGAGCCAGGATTCTAACTCAATCCCCTGTGACTTTGCATTGAAGAACCTGATTTGAGACCAGCTGCGGAGGTTCCATCAATTGATTAGTGTTTGGTACAGTGCCCAGCATATGGGCATTATGCTTTATACTTGAAGAGGACCAAAATGACATCACCAGTGATGGCTTTTGACTTGCCCATAAATTGGATTTCAGAGAGGCAAAGTTACACAGCCATCAGCCTCACTCTTCAAGAGTCATCCAAGTCCAGTGGCAAGAAGAAAGTCAAGATAACTGGTGAGGGTCTGGGATGCAATGATGACCATGGTGTCTTCCACGTCTGACTGAAGCCTAAGCCCTCCAAAATGCTTGCTTCGGCCATCTTCATGATCATTGGAACAAACTGTTCTCAGCCACCCTTTCCACAATGGGGAAGTCTTTATCTGTCTGAGACAGACATCCCCCAACTCACCGATGTGTTCTAGACCTGATTTAGCCTGCCTGCTGAGATGGTTTTATTAGGGTATATCCCCTACACATGCTATGGCTTCTTGGAACCACAGGTGACAGATGGGTGGTAAGTAAATGCCAAAGGTGGAACGGTAGCCCTAAAAAAGGCTTAGCAAGCTCTCACATTGGAGGTACTAGCCTTGCCTGAACACCCAGTATATCCTGCTTCGTATATAGTAGGTGCTTAATAAATGTTGATTGATTGATTAATTAACAAGTCTTTATTTTATTATACACCTATGTTCTAGGCATGACGCTCAGTGCTAAAGATATAGAGACAAAGATGAAGCACTCGCTGTTTTCACAAAGTACACGTTCTAACTAGGGAGGCAATATATACTTTTAAAAGTACACACTGGGGCAGCTAGGTGGCTCAGTGAATTAAAAGCCAGGTCTATAGATGGGAAACACTGGGTTAAAATCTGGCCTTAGATACTTTTTAGATGTGTGACCCTAGGCAAGTCATGTAACCCCCATTGTCTAGCCCTTACCACTCTTCTTCATTGAAACAGATACTTAGTAATAATTTTAAGACAGAAGATAAGGGTTTTTAAAAGTGTATACTATATAAACATAGGATAAATTTGTAATGTTTCCAACCTTAGGAGCTGACCACCCCCATCATCAAAGACTATATGTAGAAGGTAACATTTGCTCAGAGTCTTGAAGGAAATGTCTAGGAGACAGAAGCAGAGAGGAAGAGCATTCCAGGTATCAAGGAACAAAAGCACAGAGATGGGAGATCTCCATATGGAGATGAGGAACTGTAAAAAGACTAAGTTTGGGGTCAGCTGGGTGGTTCAGTGGATGGATAGCCAGGTCTAGAGATGGGAGGTCTTGGGTTCAAATCTGACCTCAGATACTTCTTAGCTGTGTGACCCTGGGCAAGTCACTTAACCCCCATTGCCTAGCCCTTACCATTCTTCTGCCCTGAAATTGATTCTAAGATGGAAGGTAAGGGTTTAAAAAGAAGACTAAGTTGTCTGGTGTTTAAGACCAAGGAGAAGAGCAATATGTAATAAAATTGGAAAGGTAGGTCTAGGCCCTGATTGTAAATAGCTTTAAAAATGAAATAGAGAAGATTAAATTTACTTCTAGAGACAATAGGGAGCCACAGGAGTTGACTAAGTGAGAGAATGTCATAGTCAGACCTGCACTTCATAAAAATCACTTTGCAGCTCTGTGGAGGAGGATTTTGAGAAGAAACACATTTGAAACTGAGATCAATTTTGAGCTAGCATGGGGACCATGTAAGTAGAGAGAAGTGGATGGATGCCAGAGATATTGTGGTGATAAGAGCAACTGGTTGGGCAGCTTGTGTGACCTTAGCAACCAGTTGGATATGTAAAGTGAGGGAGAGTGAGGAATGGAGGATCCTGAGGTTCTCAGTTGTCATTCCTCCTACTGCCAGACCATCTCAGATCACGCTGCCGTTAGCACCAGGAAGAGAGAACCAAAGGGTGTGTGTGTATGTGTGTGTGTGTGTGTGTGTGTGTGTGTGTGTGTGTGTGTGTGTGTGTGTGTGTTTTAGGGTCGGGGTGGGGGGAGGAACAGAAGGCTGTACCCTGAAGGCCAACACCTGGAGCTCCTACCTTTGGGACCCCAGTTGTTACAGCCACAGCCACCCCATCCTGCATAATTATCGCAGGCCAGCAGGCGGTGGCTGGCCTGCTAATTAGGACGAATTCTTTATGACTCACTATTCTGGGATGTCATTTGACAGACTTGGGTTTGGGGGAGCGGGAGGGATGAGGGACAAGCGTGGAGAAGGCGCACACAGAGTTGTTTTTAATTACATTTGGTTTGCTAATTTCTGATAGAAAATAAATATTTACCAGGAGCCATATTTCTTCATTTCACGCCCAATGCACTCCTGAGTTTATCAGGAACCCAAACAGACACCAAGTGATAACCGGGCGCTCCCCCTCCACCAATACATCCCATCTTCAGTCCATGTGCTCTCTCCACCCCAAATCCTTTGAGTGGTAAGCAAATCTGACAGACCCCATGGCTGAGAAGGGAGTTGGGGGGGGGGTCAGCTAATTAGTATGGAGAGCTAGGGTTGGGAGAGTTACCAGACTTCTATCTTCCCCCGAGAGGGGCAAGAGGACTACATGTTCTGCCAGTTTTATTGGGGACAGCATACAGAGGGGTTCTAAATCATAAGACACATTGTCATGGTACAGTGGAAAGAGCCTTGGCTTTTGGAGTTAAAAGTCATAGATATGGTCTCACTTCCTAGCTCAGTGACTGGACAAGTCACTTAACCCTCATTGCCTTGCCCTTGTCACTCTTCTGCCTTGGAACCAATACACAGTATTGATTCTAAGACAGAAGGTAAAGGTTTTTTTAAAAAAGTCATGGATAAGGGGCAATTAGATGGTGCAGTGGATCGAATGCTGGACCTGGAGTCAGGAAAACTCATCTTTTTGATTTCAGATTTAGTCTTAGACACTTCCTAGCTGTGTGACCCTGGGTACTTAACTCTGCCTAAAAAAGTCATAGATTCAAATCCTGCCTCAGATGCTCACCCATGTGACTGAGGGTAAGCCACTTAATTCCTCCATGTCTTTCTTTGTTGTGAAATGAGGGAATTTGAAGCAAAATGGATTTGTAGTGCTTTCCATCTCCTGATCTATGACCCTAAACTTTGCTGTGGCTAGGCCTCCAGGGCTCACAAAGTCTCAAAGCAGGTAGTAGTGTCCCCAGTTTCACTCCTAAGATATTCCTAAAGGAGAGGGATTGATTAGACTATAGGGAGTCCAAGAGGGAGCTGCTTTTCCCTTACTTCCACCCTAAGCATCCTAAGCCTGGGAAGGAGCATGTATTTGGGTGGGCCTACAGAGCATCTCAGAATCAGGGACCTGCCACAAAATAGCATTTTTTCAACAAAGGCTTTAGGGGAGCATTAAGGGAACTGTGGGAAGAAGAACTTGGGGAAGAAGTGTAGGGTCTGAAGAACACAAGGAAAGATAATCTTGGGATGGGGGAGTTACAAAGAGCCAGATTGGTAAGAGGTAAACATGGAAGGGGAGAGGGAAGAGATGAATGGATCACAAGGGAGAGGGTCCCTGACACCAGACTGGTTTCCAAATCCCCGTTAAGCTGGGATTGTGTTTTTTTTCCAATTACATTTCAATTTAGCTCAATTACTTTTCCATTATTGTTCAAGCGACTCCGTTTTAATTGGAGCTGCTGGTTTTTATCTCTCCCACTTCCCCGAATCACTTGGGGAGGGGGAAGGAATTAGTGCTGAGAGATGGAAGGACAGAAGGATGCCCCTGGCTGGAGTCCCTCAGGTGAAGTCATGAGGAGATGGCCAAAGCAGCAGAGGGCTTTGGGGAGGGGGAGATGCTTCCTCACTAATGAGGCTGGACAACAGGGCACCAGAGTGTCCCCTCTGTTTAATTATTAGTGAAAGATGGGAGGGAGGAGGTGAAAGGAAATGTTTCTCCTGCCTTTCCACTATTCAATACTTGGTGAACCTGTGCTCTCACTCATGTTCATACTTCCTCTTTCAGGACCGGGATTGAATCCTGTCACTGCCAATTAGTATCTGAGTTACCTTGGGCATGAGTTATCTATGGGCTTTACTTGCCTCATCTACAAGATAAGGAGCTTGGGTAAGATGACCTTTGAAGTCCCTTCCAGTTCTAAGTCTCTGGTTTTATGGCTCTATCTATGGCCCTGTCATCATCTTACTGTATGAAGGGCATTGTGAAAAGATTTCCATGTACTCCATTGTACTCCAGCAGGAGCTGTCCAACATGCTGGAGGTTTCCTCTGGTTCTGTTGTTTCAGTTGTTTCAGTTGTTTCAGTCATTTGTCCCATTTTTTATGACCCATTTTGGGGTTTGCTTGGCAAAGATACTGGAGTGGTTAACCATTTCCTTATCTAGCTCACTTTGCAGATGAAGAAACTGAGGCAAACACAGTGAAGTGACTTGCCCAGGGTTACACACCTAGGAAATGTCTGAGGCTGTATTTAAACTCCAAGAAGATGAGTCTTCCTGACTTCAGGTTTGACATTCTATCCATTGTGCCACCCAGATGACCTGGTGGTGTTAATAACTCTTAAAAGCTCAGTATTACAACACTTCAACAAGTTTCTTCCCTTCAACAGTACCAACTTAAACTCAGCCATACCTCATCTATTGAGATTCTTGTTCATATTCTTCAGCGTAGCCTCCATAGAGTTTCCACCCAACAGTGAAGACCTTTAACCCTTTGTGGGTAACCAAAAAAACACCTGAGGATGTCCAAACAGAGTTCTATCCTTTTTTTAAATTTAAATGTCCTTGAAGATACTTTCATGCTACTTTTATCAACAAAGTCATTGTTGAGAGTATGCTGCAACTTTATTAGATCCATTGCTGGTGGATGTCTGGAATATAGTAAGCAGTTAACAAATGTTTGTGCCTAGCATATAGTAGGAATTTAATAAATGCATGTTGATTATTTGGGCGTCCTATCAGCTTCTGTAGGTTCATTTATCTCTGCGGAGATGACTCATAGGGTCAAAATATCATAGAGTAAGAGCTGGAGGGGACCTGAGAGGTTACTGAGTCCAACCTCCTTATTTTATGGATGAAGAAATAGAGGTATAAAGAGGTTAAGAGACTTGCCCAGGGTGTTCAGCTAATAAATTCCTGAGGTGAGATTTAAACCCAGGTCTTTCTGACTCCTAATCCAGTATTCTATTCATCATATCATCCTGCTTCTCTCCATTGCCCTTCAGATCACTGGTAATTTTAATTCTTCAGAATAACTCTATGGCTATTAATAATAATTGTGTCTGACATGGACAAACACTGGGGGAAAAGTGAGACAGAGTGATACCACAGGGTTTATCTACAGGGCTGAGAACATAGTATATAGTCATTAAGTATTCTTAGATTGATCCTAAAAAATACCATCGGTAACCATGGAAGCACAAGAACTATTCCTATTCTATTTTTTTGTGATTCAATTTGAAGTGTACATTAATTTTACTTTTATCAGTTTTAAAGTGTCATCAATAGCTGTTGTTTTTACATCACGGTCATTCCCCAACCTACCCCTCTGCCAATTGAACCCTTCTTTGTAACAAAGAAAACAGTTAAGCAAAACCAACCAATAAAAGGTCAGCATCTGACAGAGTATATCAAATTAGATACTAGTTCTCCTCCAGCTCTCTACTAAAAGGAAGGAAATATGCTTCACCACGTCTTTCAGAAATGCAACTCCTTTCATCTTTTTTCTTTTTATTTAAACCCTTACCTTCCATCTTAGAATCAATAATACTATGTATTAGGACTAAAGTAGAAGAATGGTAAGGGCTAGGCAATGGGGGTTATGTGACTTGCTCAGGGTCACACAGCTAGGAAGTATCTGAGGTCAGATTAGTCCTCAGGACCTCCTGTCACCAGGTCTGGAGCTTTATTCACTGAGCTACCAAGCTGTCCCCAACTCCTTTCATTCCAGTCCAATCTGCAAACTCTAAATGTATAGGCTAAGGGGAAATAATGCCCTTCAGTCTGGTTTCATGTAACTGTTATGAGGATCAAAAGAGGTAAGTCTTTATACACATTATCATATTCTATGTCAAATCTTATGACCTTACCTAATTATTGACTAGATTATTATGTTTTAGTTTTCCTGACAGTATTTTCTCTTATTCTTTGCAGTATGGGATAACTTGTTTTTTGCATTTTAAATTTTATGTTTTAGAAAATTTTTCCATGGTTCCATGATTCATGTTCTTACTTTCCCCTTCACTCTCCAACCCCATCATAGCCAACACACATTTCCACTGGTTTTAACATGTGTCATCGATCAAGACCTATTTCATTATGGGATAACCTTATGAATAAAAGAAAGAGGGATATATTTGGAAAGGAAAACAATGTAAAAACATATCCACATAAAATTTTTTTTGAACGAAAGTGAATGGTTCTTGTGTCTGTCATAACAGATGAAATTTATTATCCAAGAAAATAATTTCTTATCTTGGTATGATCTCAGGTTTTTAACCTTTTCTTTTATGTTGGACAGGAAAGAAGTCTGTTTGTAACTATTTGACAGGTCAGGGGTAATTTCTCATTTGACTTTTCAGAGGGCAAAATACAAGCTTATGAGTCACCAAACTGGCATAATCTTCGGGATTTACCTTCTTTGTTCTTATTTCCCAATGGACAGTGACTATTGCTAGATGGAATCGTACAACTGTCTTGGCTAGATCCACTACAAATTCATGAATGAATATAAATCATTGCATGGCAGTCCCTGATTAATTCTAAATTATGGCCCTCACAGAGATTGTTCTAAACTTTCTACTCTTCCTCAAGCCCCTAAAGACTAATCACACTGTATTTCAGCAGATACTTTTACTTCCTACTTAACTAAGAAAATTAAGGTCATCCACTGTGTATTTCTCTACGCCATACTTCAAAGCCTCTTCACATCTTTATGAGTTTCTTCCATTGCTCCATTCTCTGAGGAAGAATTGGCCCTGAGACCCTTTCCTTCCATATCATCTGGGTGCTTGTCCCACTTGATTCACGGATCATTCTCTTTATTTCTCTCTGTCTCTCTGTCTCTCTCTCTCTCTGTCTCTCTCTCTCTCTCTCTCTCTCTCTCTCTCTCTCTCTCTCTCTCTTTCCCTTCAATGTCTCCCTGAATCCTTCCCCACTACCTAAAAATGTATCATGATCTCCTACATCATTAAAAGAACTTCACTGCATTCTATCTTCCTTTCAAGCTACATATTGTCCTATACCTTGACTCCTATTTGTTGCCAACATTTCTGGAAAGAATTGGCTATATACCCTATCTCAACATCCTCACCACCCACATTCTCAACCCCTTAAAATCTGGCTTCCATTCCAACCACTTGACTGAAACTACTCTCTCTAAAATTATCTCTTAACTGCTAAGTTCAATGACCTTTTCTCTGTCTTCATCCCACTTGACTTCTCTGCAGCTTTTGACACTGTTGAACACTTTCTACTCTAAAATAATCTTTCCCCTGCTTGGCTTCTATGACACTACTCCCTCATGATTTTCTTCCTATTGATCTGACTCCTTCTCCTTTTGAGTCTCATTTATTGAATCAGCATTCATCTTCCAACTTGTTAAGTATAGGGGTTCCCCATTGTTTTTCCTAGGCCCTCTTCTTTCTTTATACTCTCTCCTACCACAATGCCTGAAACATGATAAGTACTTAATAAATGTTTGTTATTTGTGCCTAGTTTATTGAAGGTGCTTAATAAATGCAAATAAGCATATGAGTTTTAGGTTAAGGTTAAGTCCAAGATCAAACATGTAGTAAAATGGGATTTGAACTGATCATCCTATGAAATACAAATACCTAATGCAGATTTTTTTCTTTTAGGAAGAAGTGGGAATAAAGAAGAAATAGTGTAATGAGGTTTGATAAGAGGGAATCTCAAGGAAAGTATTAGAAAAAAACATAAGAATTAAGGCTAGTATTATAAAATCTCAATCTATATTACAATGTAGTAATCATCAAACTTATTTGTAATACTGGTTAAAAATATAGACACAGATAAATGGAACAGACTACACTGACAAGATTGAGAAGCAATAACACAGTAGTCTAGCATATGATAAACTCCAAAATACATTAATGGGGTCAACAAGAACTATTAGGAAAACTGGAAAGAAGTTTGGTAGAAAATAAGTTTAGATCCAAATCTCTTACCACATTCCAAATGCATAAATTGGAAGGATGTATCCTGCAGAGCTTTTTCTAGAATAAGGTTTCTTAATCTGGGCCTAGACTTCATAACTCTGCTTCAATATAGTTGACTTCCTTTGTAGTCCTACATATTTTATTTTATGCCTTCAAAAAATCTTATTCTGAGAAAAGATCCATAGATTTCACCAGACTGTTAGTGGGTTTAGGACCCAGAAAAAGTTAAAAACCTCTAGATTAGAAAGAATGGTCATAGTCGTAAACAATTCAGAGATGGAAGAGAATACGAAAGATAAAATACAGTTTTGATTATATAAAATTTGAAAAGCTGTTTCATTAAAAAATCATTATAACTAGACCAAGAAGAGAAACTGCTAATGGTGGGAGGGAATTTGCACTATTTCTGATAAAAGTCTAATATCCAAGTTATGTGGGGAATTGATAACTATTTTTTAAAAAGTTATTGTTCAGCCATTTCAGTTGTCTGACTCTTAAACCATATCAAATGACATATATGAAGGATTCAAAGAAATTTGAGAATAATTGTATGAATTGATGCAGAACAGAATAAATAAGACCAGGAGAACAACTTCTACAAAGTTCAGGAAAGCACCACTGAAAGATATTATAGTTGACACATGACCAGTTGTGGCTTCAGAGAGCTGATGGTGAAATCTTCTCCATCAGAAGGATGATGGACTCTAGGTATGGAATAAGACATTCATTTTCAAATATGCCCATTGTGTTGGTTACTTTGTTGGACTATATTTTTTGTTGCAAGGGAGGGTTCTATTGAAGGAAAGGAATCATTGAAATATTTTAAAATGGAGAAAGACCATCAATAAAACATTAAAAAGAAGAAAAACTAAAAGCTAAAAACACTAATATATGTACACACACACACACACATATGAGGATATACCCCATTATCCTGCAAGATCTCCTCAGCCTTGATCCTCACACTTTATCAGTACCCTCAGATCCCGAGATCTCTCTGAACAGAGGGTAGAGCAGAGTTCCTCCCAAACTCTTCCTATAAGAAGGACCTCCCTTCCATCCCTCAAAGCATTTCAATTTTCTTTTGTGTACTGTCTTGCCTCCATTAGATTATGCATTCCTTGAAGGCAAGGACTATCCTTTGAATTTTTATCCACAGTTCTTAACACAGTGCACAAAGGACACATTAAGTGCTTAATAAATGGTTGACTGCTTATGTACATATATGTATACATGATAGCCTACCTTCATGCCAAGGTTAAGCCTGTTCATAGGCTCATACAGAGAGCTAGAGCTAGAAGAGATCTTTGGGACCACCTAGTACAGTATTCTCACTTTACAGATAAAAAAACTGAGACTTAGTGATACTTGTCCAAGGCCACATGGATACTTAGTGGTGGAACTTGGATTTGGACCCAGGATCTCTCATTCTATGGCATTATATCCATGGTGTTGTTTTTGGCTACCTTTCTGATGCTCTCACTCAAGGTTCCTGGTCTCAGCCAACTATCTGACTTGGGGTTAGAAAATTTCTTTCAACTCCTGACAAATCCCTAGTCATCAGACTGTATCGAATCATCCTGATCCTGGACTCTATCCACCAAATCCACCAAAGAGCTGTGTGAGGTTGGGGAGATAAGTCTCCCCTCAGACTCCCATGATGCTCCTGGTTGGCATGCAAATGAATCTGGGACTAGAAATAAAAGGGCGATCATCCACTGCCTTGGATTCTTTGTTCTCAGTTCCTGCATTCATTATATATAATTGCCAACGACAAAATTGTTTCTTTTTGTTTAGCATTCTTCCTAGGTCTCTCTACAAACACATATAAGCACATATTAACCCACATATGGATATGCATATGTGTGTATATATATGTTTAGACATACATATATACTACATATATATGCATATGCACAAATAGAGGATTGAACTCTTCACATTTTAGCAAGGATGGTTTTGAGATGACACACATAAATACTTTTAATCCAGGTCTAACCTTGAGGTTTTCCATATATATATATATGGAAAATCACATGCATATTCATATCCACACATTTCCATATATACATACATGTATGTATTTATAGGCAATATTTTATCCAGACTTTGCTTCTTCCTCATAGCCTATTGTGGTGGTTTGCACATAGAAAACATTTAATAAATGTTTGTTCAATGAACAAATATGAACACGTTCACCCAACCAAATACTACAAATTTATCTAAAGTATCATTGTGTTAAGGAGGTGATCCTGGATCTCAAAGCATATATCACCTGACTGACAGGTTCTACCAACTTGGAAGGTCCTCAAAATTAGAGCAGACCAACTGTCTGTCTGTCTATTCCCTGAAAACAACCTAAGTTAGAAAGGCTCAATACCAGAGCTGGCCATCAGGTAATGCATGATTTTAGCCACAGAGTCATGAAACCACCTACTCAGCATGCCAGGGGTTGGGATCTCTTGTGGTGGAAGTAGTGACAACATATATACAATCATGGATCTCTTAAAGGATTGAAAAAGAGGTTTGAAGGATAATAGGTAGGGAAGATCAATGTTGGGGGTCATGAAGAAAGACAGTCACCATAATATACAACTAGTAGAGATGTGAATCATTCCAACCATTCTGGAAAACAACTGAGAATTGCACTAAGATGAATAAAATGTTCACATTCCTTAAACTGGAGATCTCTGTGCTAGGTATATGCTCCAAAGAGATCATCAATTAAAATTAAAGCCCCATATACACCAAAATTTTCATAGTAACACTTTTCACAGTAGCAAAAAACTAGAAACAAAATAGATGCCCATTATTTGAAGAATGGCTGGATAAATTGTTTTTTGAATATAATGAAATGTTGCTTTGATGGAAGAAGTTATAAATATGAATAATACAGAGAAACATGGGGAAGCTTTATATAAACTGATGCAGAAGTTAACAGAATTAGGAAAACAATATAAATAATTATTTCAATAATGTAAATAGAAAAAACTCAAAAACTTAATTGAGGATACTTATATTAAAAAGGATTTTGTTTTGTTTTGTTTTTTCATTTACAGAGGGTGGAGGAAGAGAAGGGAGAATAAATAAATGCTGGAACATTGGATAAATTATTTAAAAATGAAGAAACAATATTTTCTAAAATATTTACAGCAGCTCTTTTTGTGATAGCAAAGTACTAGAAACTGAAGGAATGGTCTTCATTTGGGGAATGGCTGAATAAGTGGTGGCTTATAAATGTAAGGGAATACTATTGTGTCATAGAAATGATTAGCAGGATGATAAAAAAAACCTAGAAAGGCTTCTTTGAAGTGATGCAAAGCGAAGTGAGCAGAACCAGGAGAATGTTGTATCCAGTAACAGCAATATTATATGACGATCACCTGTGAACAACTTAACTATTATCAATAAGACAAGGATCCAGGACACCTCCAATGGACATATGATGAAAAAGGATATCCCCTGCCATAGAAGGAATATGCATATTGAAACATACCATTCTCCACTTTATTTCCTCCATTAATTTTTGTCAAGTGTAAGTAATATGTATCTTGTTTCACAACATGACAAACAGGAAAATATGTATCAAATGATAATAGGTATATAAAACCTACACAATATTATCTGCCTTTTTTGGGGGGGAAAGGTGGGAGGGAGGAAGAATGAGACAGATTTTTGGACATAACTAATGTGAGAATTTATTTTTCTTAAATAAGTATATTTATTAAAATGTATATTTATAATAAATCAGATACTATATTATTATATTACATATTATATCATGTTGTATGTAAACAATAAAAATAAATGGTAACAAAAAGGTGACGGAATGATAAGTCAGAAAGAATTTTATAGGTTATCTGTTGAGTCGTTTTCCAGTTGTGTCAACTCTTTGTGACTCTTTTTTTTCTTGGCAAAGATACTGGAGTGGTTTGCCATTTCCTTCTCCCACTCATTTGGCAGATTAGGAAACTGAGATAAGCAGAGTTAAGTGACTTGCCCAGTGTCACACAGTGGGGAAGTCTCTTTCTGAGGCTGAATTTGAGCTCAGGTCTTCCTGATTCCAGGACCAGTCCTCTATCCACTATGCCACTTAGGACTGACTGACCTCAGAGATCATCTATTCTCATTTGGTAGATCAGAAAATCTGGACCCAGAAAGAAGAAGGAATGAGCTGGAGACACATGAGGAATCAATAGTATATCCTGGTTTCATCCCTGGTCATCTGATTTCACATCCAGTCTTTCCACAATACAGTGTTACTTCTCATCCATGACATTACTCTTATTTGTTGTTTGACTGTTTCAGTCGTGTATGATTCTTCATGACCCCATTTAAAGTTTTCTTGGCAAAGCTTTTGGAGTGGTTGCCATCTCTTTCTCTGGCTCATATTATGGATAACACAACAGAGTTACCTAGCTAACAAAATACCAAAAAAACTGTCATTCAGTCAATTTTCAATTGTGTCCGACTTTTAGTGACCCCATTGAGTGTTTTCCTGGGAAAGATATTGGAGTGGTTTGCCATTTCCTTCTCCAGTTTGGTTTACAAATGAGGAAACTGAGGCCAAGAAGGTGAAGTTCCTTGCCTGGGATCACACAGCTAGTACTGGAGGCTGGATAGGAACAAAAGAAGATGAGTCTTCCTGACTCCACACTCAGCACTCTATCCATGGCACCACCTGGTTGCTCCTCTCCAGAAAGGAAAAGTGGTTGGTGTGTTGTGATTTGTAGCCAATGTGTCTTCTCATTGCTGACAAGGCATCTGTATGATAATTTATCCAATATTTTTTTGGGGAAAAGAGACTTTGGGGGCATCTCAGTGGCATAGGGGATAGAGTGCCGGACCTGGAATCAGGATGACCTGGGTTCCAATCTGGCTTTAGTTACTTACTAGTTGTGTGACTCTGGGAAAGTCACTTACCCCTGTTAACCTAGCTTTTGCTGCTCTTCTGCCTTAGAATTGGTACTGGGGTGGGGGCAGCTAGGTGGCTTTAGAGAGCTAGACCTGAAGAAGGAAGGACTAGGTTCCAATTTGGACTCAGACACTTCTTACCTGTGTGACCCTGGGCAAGCCACTTCATTCCAAATGCCTAAACCCTTATTGTTCTTCTATCTTGAAACAGATACTTAGCATCAGTTCTAAGACAGAATGTAAGGATTTTTTAAATCAATAAAAGAGGTAGCTAGGTAGCACAGTAGATAGAGGGCTAGGTCTAAAGATGGGACAACCTGGGTTCAAATTTGGCTGACATTTCCTTATTGTGTGACCCTGGGCAAGTCACTTCATTCCAAATGCCTAGTCCCTACTGCTCTTCTGCCTTGGAACCAATATTTCATATTGATTCTAAGGCAGAAGCTAAGGGTTTATTTTTTAAGTAGGGTGGGAGGACAGCTAGGTGACTCAGTGAGAGCCAGACCCAGAGATAGGAGATCCTGGGTTCAAATCTGTCCTTAGACACTTCTTAGCTGTGTGACTCTGAGCAAGTCACTGAATCCCCATTGCCCTTACTGCTCCTCTGCCTTGAAACCAATACATAGAATTGATTCTAAGTTGGAAGGTAAGGTTTTAAAATTTTTTTAAAGAATAAAAATTTTTTTAAAGTGTTTCGAACTCTGTCAAGCCAAGACCTGCCATTTTTATTCTTTGTGAAAACAAGGGCAGCATTTGCTTCTCTCCAGGCTGCTTCAGATCCTTGTTGCTCTTAAGTTCCACGGACAGTGGTTCAGCAATCACCTCTGTCAGTGCTCTTCCCTGCTCCCAGAATCCTTTGACAGACTTCAGGGGAGCCCAGACACTCGGGCTCATTCAGTGTTTAGACGCTGTCTCTGCTACCTCCCCACCTATTTGGGGTCTTCAGTTTCTCCTCAGCCATGTTTGTTCTGCCATTTGCAGTCTGAAAAATCTATTCTCCTTGATGGAGAAGATGGAAGCAAAATAGCAGTCGAATCGTTCTGGGGGAGTCATCATCTTCCCCCAGCTGTAAAGCTATCACAGCCATACCAGTCTTCTTGTACTGAATGAATATATTGTAGTTAAAAGAAGCCCCTTTTCACAAACTCCTCTCTTTGACATTTAAAGCCCTTCGTACTCTGGCTCCAGCATACCTTTCCAGACTTCTTCTTTTAAGAAAATGACAACTCTCATTTTCTCTCATAGTAACAACTCTAAGGCAGAAGGGTAATGGCTAGGCAATGGGGGTTAATTGACTTGCCCAATGTCACACAGTTAGGAAGTGTTTGAGGCTAAATTTGAACCTAGGTTTTCCCAGTTCCAGGTCTGATGCTCTATCCATGATGTCATCTAACTGCCCGGGGAGTTAAGAAGACTCAAAATTAAATCTGGCCTCAGACACTAGCTGTGTAACCCTGGAAAGATCACTTAATAAACATCTATCTGCCTCAGTTTCCTTATCTGAAAAATGGGGATAATAATACCAACTCCCTCCCATGGTTGTTGTGAGCATCGAATGAGATAATATTTGTAAAGTGCTTTGCAGCCTTAAGGACTGTATAAATGATAGGCATTATTATGGTACCAGGAATGCTTCTATTTCACATCTCTGGGGCTTGGAATCTCTAGTTCCCTTTAAGATGGAGTGTTCAAGATGTCACTTGCCTCAAAGGACCCTTCCTAATCCCCTCTCCTATAGTAGTTAGTGCCCCAACAAAAAAATAAAGCAAAACAAGACACAAAAACAAAAACCTTCATAAATACTTTAAATACATATTTTATTTTTTAAACTTATTTAAGTATTTTCCCATGGTTACATGATTCATGTTATTTTCCTCCCCTTTTCCCTCCTCCCTCCCAGAGCTGACAAGCAACTCCACTGGGTTGTACATGTATTTATATATATTTTCTTTACCTATGTGTGTATATGTATATATATATATATATATATATATATATATATATTCTTTTTCCAGAGTAAAATGTCAGTTGGTTAGCCAATATAATTTAATGAGTATTTACAACTAGAGACAGTTGGGTGGCTCATTGGATTGAGAGCCAGGCCTTGAGATGGGAGGTCCTGGGTTCAAATCTAGACATACATTTCATGGCTGTATGACCCTGGACAAGACATTTAACTCCCATTGTCTAGCCCTTCTTTTCCTTCTATCTTGGATCCAATAGTTCCAAGGCAGAAGGTAAGGATTTTTTTTAAAAAATGAATACTTACTACCTAGCTCTATGTTGGGCATTGTGATAAGTTTTGGGGGTGCAAAATCCCAAATGTTATTGTCTACAAGGAGCTCACATTTTATTGGGGAGACAACAAATAAATAATTGGGTACATATAAGACATATACAAAGAAGATGGAAAATAATCTGAGTGGAGAAAGTATTAACACCTGGGCATACTGGGAGAGCTTTCCTGTAGGTGAGGTTTGAACTGAGTTTTTTGTTTTGTTTTGTTTTAAACCATTTATTAATATTCATTTTTAACATGTTTACATGCTTCATGCCCCTACTTTCCCCTTCACCCCCCACACTCCCCCCACCCATGGCCAAAGCACATTTCCACTGGTTTTAACATGTGTCATTGATCAAGACCTATTTCCAAATTGTTATTAGTTGCATTGGTGTGGTCGTTTCGAGTCTACATCCCCAATCATGTCCACCCCAACCCATGTGTTCAAGCAATTGTTTATCTTCTATGTTTCCTCTCCTGCAGTCCTTCCTCTGAATATGGGTAGCATTCTTTACCATAAATCCCTCAGAACTGTCCTGTGTCATTGCTTTCTGCTGGTACAGAAGTCCATTGCATTCTATTTTACCACAGTATATCAGTCTCTATGTACAATGTTCTTCTGGCTCTGCTCCTTTCACTCTGCATCAGTTCCTGGAGGTCTTTCCAGTTCACATGGAATTCCTCCAGTTTATTATTCCTTTGAGCACAATAGTATTCCATCACCAACATATACCATAGTTTGTTCAGCCATTCCCCAATTGAAGGACATACCCTCCTTTTCCAGTTCTTTGCCACCACAAAAAGCGCAGCTATAAATATTTTCGTACAAGTCTGCTTATCTATGATCTCTTTGGGGTACAAACCCAATTTGAACTGAGTTTTAAAGGAAATCAGAGAAATTAAGAGGTGGCAGTGGAGCATTCCAAGCATAGGGGACATGAATGCCAAGGCACCAGAGATGGCTTGTTTTGTGTGAGGAATGGCAATTAGGCCAATATGGTTGATCGGTGGAGTGCCTGCAGGAGACTAACATGTAAATAACCTGAAAAGGGAAGAAGGGAATGGTTACAAAGAGTGATAAATGTAAAATGGAAGAGTTTGCATTCAATATTAAAAGTAATAGGGAGCTATTAGAGGTCTTTGAGTGGGGTAGGGGTAACTCGGACAGATCTACTTTTTTAAAACCTTGCTTTCTGTCCTAGTAACAATTCTAAAAATCATGGGGAGGGGGCAGCTGAGTGGCTCAGTGGATTGAGAGCCAGTCCTAAAGATGGAAGGTCCCAGGTTCAAATCTGGTCTCAGACACTTCCTAGCTGTGCTGGGTAGGTCACTTAACCCCCAATGCCTAGCCTTTACTGCTCTTCTGCTTTGGAACCAATACACAGTATTAATTCTAAGATGGAAGGTAAGGGTTTAAAAAACATGGGCAAAACGGGGTGAAGCATTAAGTGACTTGCCCAGTACATACATCTAGGAAGTATGATGTCAGATTTTATTCCAAGTCCTTAAATTCAAGGCCTGGCACTCTCTCCACTGAGCCACCTAACTGCCCCCCATATCTACTTTTTAAAAATCCCTTTATCTACAGAGTAAAGAATGGACTGGAAAGAATTGGGGCAGGGGGACAAGTTGGAAGGCTATTTTGATTGTCCAAGGAAGAAATGATAAGGGCTCAAATTAAGGTTATGGATGTATGAATGCACAGAAGGTGATGCAAATGAGAGATACTTGCAAGGAAGAAAAATCAAGATTTGACAACAGATTGAATACACAGGGTGAGTTTAAGTGGATAGCCAAGGGGGATGCTATGGCTGCAAGTCTGGGTACCTGGGAACATGGTCGTACCCTTGATATATCTTTGGAAGAGAAGAAGATTTTTGGGGGGGAGTGAAGCTAAGTTCTGTTTTGAGTATGTTGAACTTGACATGCTTACAAGACATCTAGTTTGAGACATCCAAGAGGAAGTTGGGGGTACCTAATTATATCTCAAGGAAAAGGCTAGGTGGTTCCATGGAAAGAGAGCTAGGTCTACAGGCCTTCTGGTCCTTGGTTCAAATATGACTTCAGATATTTTCTCTCTGTATGTGACCCTGGACAAGTGACATAACTCCAATTGTCTAGCTCTTACCACTCTTTTGCTTTGGGACAGATACTTAGTAGAGAGAGAAAGAGAGAGGGACAAAGGGAGGGAGAGGAAAAGAGAGGAGGAAGAGGAGGAAGAGGAGGAGGAGAGGAGAGGAGAGAGAGAGAGAAAGAGGAAGAGAGAGGATAGGATGGAGGAAGAGAGAGGGAGGGAGAGAGGGAAGGCAGGAGGGAAGAAAGCGAGAGGAGAGAGGAAGGGGAGGGAGGGAGGGGAGGAGAGAAAGAAAGAGGGAGAGAGGGAGAGAGAGGCTAGAGCCAGATATATCAGTCAGGGAATGATCTACCCAGAATTGATGATTGAACCTAAAGGAGCTGATGATATCATCAAGTGAGGTAACATAGAGCAGAGTGAGAAGAAGGGTCAGGACAGACCCCTGGGGGATACCCACAGTTAATGGACATGTTGTAAATGAAAAATTAGCAAAGGAGACTGAGTGATCATTGAGGTAGAAAGAGAACCAGGAGAGAGCAGTGTCATGAGTCTTTCCTTTTAAGAAGTGAGGTGATCAATGTCAAACGCTATCAAGAGGTCAAGAAGGGTAGGGTTTGAGAAAAACCCATTCAATTTGGTAATTAAGAGATCACTGGTAACTTTGGAAAGAGCAGTTTCAGTTGGTTGATGATGTCAGAATCCAGGGTGCAGTGAGATTCAGAGAGAGTGAGAAGAGATTAAGTGGGGCAGCAAGAGTAGCCAGCTTTCTCAAGTTTAGCCATGAAGGACAGGAGAGATGTAGGAAGATAGCTAGCAGAGATGACTGGATTAAGTGAAAGCTCTGAGTGATGAGGGAGACAGGGGTTTATAGGCAACGGAGAAGGAGTCAGAGTAAGAGAGTGAAAATGATGATGGTATAATCCACTAAAGAGATGGAAAGGGAGTGGATATAGAGGGTTGGAGGAGAAGAAGGGTTGTGTCTTTATCTAAGATGTGAGTGATGGAGTGGGTACTGGGAAAGATGTCTGAATGGTGTAAAATGAAGAGAAGGGTACTTCTTAGTGAATGGTCACAGTTTTAGTGGGGATATGATATAGGAAATAAAATTTTTGGCCGAGAGGGTAAGGGAGGAATGCTGTGGAAGGTTTTAGGTGATTTATAAGCGTGTTAAGGACCTCTATGGAGGGCAAGTTAGCAAATCAGATAACAGAACCAAATATTTATCTTGCTACAGTGAGGACCTAGTTGAGATTAGACAACGTCAATTTGTAGTGGGTCTAATCAGTATAATTCCATGGTTTCCTCCAGCTTTGTTCAGCAGTACATGAACAAGAAGGAAAAAGATGGAGGGAATACTCCAGTGCTGGGGTTTGGCATGCATTGCCAGAGCTAGCGCTATATTTGGGAAGCTCTGAAGGAAATTGTGGGAGAGAAGAGGTATTAGGCTGCCTACCCAAAGCAAAGGTCTATGGAGCTGTTGTGTTGACTTCATTGTTGAATGCCTGTGAAACCCAGACAGTCTACCAGCACCATGACAGAAAACAGAATCGCTTCCATTTGAATTGTCCTAGGAAGACACTGAAGATCACCTGGCAAGACCAGTTATGGACACTGAGGTCTTTTCTCAAGCTGAACCATCAAGCATCTAAACTACTGCAGAAAGAGCAATTCCAATGACCATGCTATTCATTTGCCTAAAAGACTATTGAGAACTCACACAAGCCAAACACTCACGTGGAGATCAGAAGGAGTTATACAAGGATACTTTAAAGGTCTCTCTGAAGAATTTTAGTATTGATTTGAGACCCTGGAAACAATGGTACCACCCAGTATGGCATGCCTGGGTCAGAGAAAGTGCTGTGTTCCATGAGCAAAGCAGAATTGCAGAAGCTCAAAAGAAATGTGAGGTGTTCAAATTAGAAACATCTCTCTTGGCTCAGTTAGGTGGCACAGTGGATAGAACAGATTTAGAATTGGGAAGACCTAGGTTCAAATTTGGCCTCAGACACTTTCTGGCTATGTGACCCTGGGCAAGTCACTTAACCCCCATTGCCTAGTCCTTACTTTTCTTCTGCCTTGGAATCAATACATACTATTGATTCTAAGATGGAAGGTAAAGTTTTTTAAAATACATCATTATACATGTGAAGTGATGCAAAACATATTTTCTCATTAACAACATTGCAAAAGAAAACACAAACAAAAATATAAAACAAGAAAAAAATTTAAATTTAAATACATGCTTTAATTTGTACTCAGAATTCATCAGAAATTGAAATCTTTAATTTAAAATCAAATGGCTCATTCAGGGTCACAAAGCAACAAATAGTAGACCCAGGATGCAATTTTTTTCTTTCTGGCTACAAATCTAAAATGCTTTCCCCTCAGTTACCTTGTGTCTCTTCTTCTAAATAATATGACCCTATGGAAACTTTGATACTGGTCTCTTTTAATTTTGTTCTTTTATTTCTTATTGGAATCATATCCCAGGCTGTGTCATCAAAATTTTATTCTTAAGAGCCCATCATCTTTTTTTTTTAGTCATCTTCTCTTTTTCATGATCCAGGCTTTAAGTCCAAGGATCTTCTTGCTTATTTTTTCTCTGGACTGTTAAAAACCTGTACTGTGAAAATTTAGGGTTCTTACGTGATCGCATACTGTATCTGCTTCATTTCTTATCAGAAACTCACAGATGACTGATCATTTTCTCTCAAGGATCCTATCACTGTCTTGCCACTTAGTATTGGTCTAGAATAGCAACTTCCTTCATTGTGTCTTCTGGAAGATGAAATTGTCAGTGAGGCAAGCCACGAGGTTATCAGATGCTCTGATTTTAGCAGGAGACATCCAGTGGATCCCTGGATAGTACAGCTCTCCTTTGTGGCAGTATTTTGATCTGTATCAGTGAGGAACTGTTCATATTCCCTCTCTGCAGCAAACTGTCTTGTTAATACTGTTTCCATTTGACTTCCTTTTTATTGTTCTCTGGTTCAATCATTTCAGTTGTGTCTGACTCTCTGTGATCCCATAAGGGATTTTTTTGGCAAAGACACTGGAGAGGTTTGCCATTTCCTTCTCCAGACAGATGAGAAAACTGAGGCAAACAGGGTGAAGTGACTTGCCCAGGGTCACAAAGCTAGGACGTGTTTGAGGCAAGATTTGAATTCAGATCTTTCTGACCCAGTATTCTATCTGCTGCATCATCTAGCTGCCCTCATCAGCTTCCTGATTCCTTTTTATCTTCAAGCAAATACTTTCCACTCCACTTCTCTCCATGGATTAAAGAGGCAGTAGATCACAGTGGAAAGAGTATTGGATTTGTAGATAGAGGAATGAACTTGACTTGAATTAACTTGAAACTGACTCTGACAGGCAGCTAGGTAGCACAATGGATAGAGCACCAGAACCTGGGTTCAAATTTGGCCTCAGATACTTCCTAGTTGTGTTACCCTGAGCAAGTCACTTTAATCCCCATTGCCTAGCTTTTACTGTTCTTCTGTCTTAGAACTGATACTAAGACCTCGGAATCGAGACTTAGTATTGATTTTAAGGCAAAAGGTAAGGAAAGAAACCTGATGGTCACTAGTTAACTACATGAGTGATTTTGGGCAATTCCCTTCTCTTGAGTCTCAGTGTCTTCATTCATAAAATAAAAGGGGATGAATGAAATGGCTTCTGAGTTTCCTTCCAGCTCTAAGACTATATTTTCCATGTAAGCATTTATCTTCTTCATATAAATTATTAGTCCTTGTCATCTTCAGCAAGATTTCTTTCTTTGGATATAGCCGGGTGATCCTCTCACCTGCTGGCTTGATCACTTCCCAAGGACCTGGGCTTGTCGGTTTAGTTTCTTCCAGTGAGATACATCTTCACAGTAATTCTTTCTGGGAGGAGGAAAGAGAAATTCTCCTCCTCTTCTCATATTTCTAAGAGTTTGAAGGAAAGAAGAAGGTTCCAAAGCCTTATACTCAACAGACAGAGGAGCAGAGATTTCCCACAGCTCTTCAAGATTGCTGAAGAGGCAGCTCTTCTAATCTTTGACATTCTCTGCTCTCCAGACATGGGGATCAACCAATCAACCAACCAATCAGGAACTGCTCAGTCTTGCATATTCTATAGCATAGTAGAGAGCACATCCCACTGAAAGGGGCCAGCTCCACCATTCCAACCCAATCTAAGTCTTGCAGATATCATTACCTAATTTCAAGAATTCATCATTTCATGGGTGGGAATCCTTCCTCTACCAAAGAAGAAAACGAATTCTGTCTCTCTAATTGGACTGACTTTAAGAATGCAAAGGCGGACAAACTAATCAACTTGTGGCTAATGACCTTTCTGAGTTTAGTAAGGCTGACCTTGAATGACAGGCATATGGTTTGTACTTGGACCTATCCTGGAAGCTTCTCTAACTCCAAAGGACCTAAGAGAGCTCATATTCCTTTGGTGGTACCTTGTAGAACCCAGAATGCTTTCATCATGTAAATCACTTTGTAAACCTTAAAGCTCCCTATATAGATCAGTGATTCCCAAAAGTGGGTGCTACCGCCCCTGGTGGGTGCTACAGCGATCCAGGGGAGCGGTGATGGCCACAGGTGCATTTATCTTTCCTATTAATTGCTATCAAAATTTTAAAAATTAATTTCCAGGGGGCTAAGTAATATTTTTTTCTGGAAAGGGGATGGTAGGCAAAAAAAGTTTGGGAACCACTGCTATAGATTCTAGGAATGATGATGATGATTCCTTAATGAAGCATCCAGGGGAAGTTCTTAGTGGAAGATGATTCTAATGAAATCTTCTTGTAAATCTCCTTGTTTTAGAATTGACTTCAAGCTCCATTTGGTCATTACTTGGACTCTAGGCATTGAGCTTGGGGATGAGTGTAACATGAGTCAGATGGGAGTTGGGATGAGAAACCCTTCCCCTAGACATCATTTTTCTGTTGTGATCCCAAATCTTCACTTTGAAAAGTCTTACATCCAGAGACATCTGTGTTTCATGCTCCAGTTTCTGAGAAACCTCTTAGATTCATATAGATAAGGAAGAGAAGTCTGGGGGGGAGGAAATAATTTAATGAGGGGAGGAGATCAAAGAGAAGGTCAGATTAGGCTCCCAGCTTGGTAGGAGTGTCACCAGTGAGAGTATGACTCCTCCTGCCTCTCCCATCTTCTCTTCTTGTCCTCACCCTAGTTACGCATGGCATTCTAATTATCCTTGCCATCACCATGTGCCCCCTTCCCATTCATGCCAATCCCTCTCTCTCATCTTCTCTTCTTGGCCTCACTCTAGCTGCACATGTCCTTCTAATTTTCCTTGCCAACACCATGTGCCCGTCTCTCATTAATGCCAATCCCTTTGGTCTCAGATTATAGCTCCTAAGTTCTCATCAGGGATGGAAGAGAGGGGTAAATAAGTCCTACAAAACTCATTTGGGAAAAGGAAAGGTGCAAGAAAAAGCCCTGGTAAAAGGGAGGGGAAAAGCACACACAAAGATGGAAAAGAAATCACATAGAAAGAGTAACTTCCCCCTCGGAACTTTTAAGTATTTTTGTACCTTTGATCTATTCATAGACTATATTGTGTTGTCTCTTGTACTGTCACTCACATTTTCACACATGCGAGACAATTCTCTTTTCCCAACTAGACTATAAGCTCCTGGAGGACAGCAATTACCTTGCACTACTCTTGTATCCTTTCAGGAGCTAGTCCCTCGTTGGAACAGAGAAGGTGCTTCATGATGCTGAGAATCCTAAAAACATAGATTATTAGAGTTAGAAAGGAACTTTGGAGATCATCTTATAAAATCATCTCCCCCAGGAGGGAATTGGAACCCAGGGATGGGAAATGACTTGGTCAATATCTTATGCTGAGATAGAGACAGAGTCTAATTTTTATTAGAACCCAGGTCTCCTAGCCCCAAGCCTAAAGCTCTTTTCACCATACCATATTACCTTTGCAAGGACAGAGAAGTGAATGGGCAATGATATAGTTGAAGCAATGTCTTCATAGTAAAACTTAAGATATTGGCAGTAAAGGGGGAAAGAGAGAGCATGAAAGCTTGGGGGACTGTCAGAGAAGTGTCTTAAACTAAGAAACTTAGCTTTAGGGAAGGGTTGATTGTCCTTGTTGTTTTTCCAGTTTAACAACCAGCTCTCTAAGGGGGGAAATGTACATACAACATATTTTAGGGTTAATCTGCAATATTAACATTCTCTCCTTCACTTTCTTAAGTCTAAACAATCAACAAAACAATAAACCGAGCCCTGATTTGTAGCATTTGCTGATTTCTGAAGTGTAAATTCTCACACTGAAAATTTAATAGTCTGTTCTCATGACCTGATAGGAATTCACTTCAGCAAACATCTAAGTAAGACCCAAGTGGCTTTAGATTGAAATGGAAGAGAGAGGGAGATATTGGTGATGCATGGAAAAAAGAGGGACAATTGATTAAGCATCATGAAGAAACGTTAGATTTGAGACTCAGAGGATCTGAGTTCAAATCCTGGCTAAGCCATTGGCAAATTATTTGATCTCTCTAGGTATCACCAATAAAATAAGGGAGTTGGATGAGATGATTTCTAAAATCCTTTCTGTTCAGTCATTTTCAATTATATCTGACTCCTCATGACCCCATTTGGAGTCTTCTTGGCAGAGGCACTAGAATGGCTTGCCATTTCATTCTCTAGCTCATTTTTACAGATGAATAAACCAATACGAACAGGGGTAAGTGGCTTGCCCAGGGTCACATAGCCAATAAGTGCAAAGGCCATATTTGAACTCAGATCCTCCTAATTTGAGAGCTGGTACTCTATCTACTTCCACACCCAGCTACCTCCTCTATGGTCCTGGGGAAAAGCAGTCACAAAGGAGATACAAAGGGATAGAAAAAATAGGTTAGACAGAGCAAGGAGGAAAACCTTAGCTAGACAGAAGAAAAGAGGAGACAGTGGCCAAAGACACTGAGGAGCTGGAGGCAGTGAAGGAGTTCAAGTGAGATGGCCTCAATTTTCTCAGGAATGCTGGAGATTGTCTACTGAGAATGAGAGGTCAGGAGGAAAATGAGGACCTGGCAGGGTGGAGTTGGGAACTGGAGGGAAGAGAAGCTGTTGAATAGCCACCATGGTGACTATACTAGAGAGTCAATGAGGTGAATAAAAGGATTGCTGTGTAGCAGTGAGGGCCCAGTGGAGGGTAGACAGCCTGAGTCGGCAGTGGGCCAAGCATGACTGTACAATTTTCTCCAAAACTCTTTGACGGCTTAGATGTAAGAGCAGAAGAACCAAATGGTTGGAGTTGCTATGGGTTACAGTTTAGTAATGTGGGAAGCACCAAAAGGGGCAAAGGCTTCAGGAATGCCAAAGAGGCAACTACTAATGTAGCTGATAAGGCTTTGTAGGGAGGAGAATAAAGCCACAACAGAATTGAGAGATGCTGAGACCCAGGCTGAGGGGAAAGAGAGGAGGGATTGAAAATGCCTGAGAGAGAAGAGATGATCGATGGGACAAGGTCCCAGAGAAGATGGGAGCAGATAGGTTGGAGGACACAACAGGAAGGATTGGTTAGCTTTAGCAAAGAGAAAAAAACCTTCAAGAATCTTCAAGAATCAATGGTCTGGGGGCAGGCTAGAAACAGGAGGTCCTGGGTACAAATCTGGCCTCAGACACTTCCTAGCTGTGTGGCCCTGGGCAAGTCCTTTGACCCACATTGCCTAGCCCTTACCGTTCTTCTGCCTTGGAAACAATACATAGTATTGATTTTAAGACAGAAGGTAAGGCTTTTTTTAAAAAAAAAAAAAAAAGAATCAAGGGACTTGGGGCAGCTCAGTATCTCAGTGGATAGAAAGACAGATTTAGCGACATAGAGGTCCTGGGTTCAAATGTGACCTCAGACACTTCCTAGCTGTGTGACCCCAGGAAAATCACTTAATCCTAATTATCTAGCCCTTACCACTCTTCTGCCTTGGAATCTATACTTAGTATTGATTCAAAGACAAAAGGTAAAGGCTTAGAAAAAAAGAACCAAGAATCTGAATTGAATTAAATTAAACAAACTTTATTAAGCATCTACTATGTGCCAAGTACTGTGCTAGTTCCTGAGGATTTGGTGTTAGAAATGAAAAAGGAACTTAAATTCTACCAGGTAAATGATGAGGGTGATGGACAAGAATGGGATGAATGAGGGATCAGGAGAGGGAGAAATCAGAAGACTGTGGCCAGAGAATTCTGAATTTTGAAAGGGAAACAGCTGCAAGTGATGGTGGGATCTATGGTAGGAATCTTCTGGTTCTCAAACAGAGAAAAATAAAAGTAGAATTTAAAAGCCAAAAGGAAGATGTTTTTCTTCCCCCACTTGAGTCTCTAAGGATGATGGTAAGGGAAGAAGTAGAGAAGAAAATTGATCCAGGTGCCAAAATCATGGATGAAGGTGGGAGAGTGACCAAGACCTGGGGAGATGATGATGATGATGACGACGACGATGACAAGGAACAGAGGAGAGCAGTGTAATGTTGTGAAATTCAGAGGATGGGAGATTGTTGAGTGGTGTTGGTGGAGTGGGGCCCCAGAGACTACAAATGAGCACTTCGAGCCTACCTCCAGGTCCTGTGAAGCCGAAGAAATAGGAAAAGCAGTGACCAGCATCAGAGAAGGCAGCAACAGACGGAATCCTCTGGGGAAAGTCAGGTTTGCAATTATTGCAAGGAGGCAGAGAGAGCATAAAAGGAAGAAATCCAAGATAAAGGGAAATTTTAAACCATGGAACCAGCATTCCAAGAGGAACATTAAGAAGGATGAGCTGGGGAAGATGGAGTCTAGGAGTAAAAAAGGGCTGGGGTAAATGGGGAGGAGAACATGGGCAGAGAATGAATCATGGGTTTGACCACTGGATTTGGAGTCAGAGATCCTCTGTTCAAATCCTGACTTTCCACTTTGCTGCTAGTGTGACTTAACCTTCTGGGTCTCAGCTCTTTATTGGCAAAATAAGAGTATTGGATGCTATGGTTTATATTTTACTTATATAATATTATATAGAGAGAATATATCCCATATAGATTATATATATCATATATTCTATATATATATCGTAGAGAGAAAATATATTATATAGGGTCCTCTCTGTGTTGTATAGATCTGGTTTGTGCCTTTATAAGGTGATAAGTACTTAGGTCAGCTAGGTGGTTCAGTGGATAGAGAACCAGGTCTGGGGACCCCAAGCCTCCTAGATTAAAATCTGACCTGTAAAAAAGAAATAAAAATTTAAAAATTAAATCTGGCCTATGTGACCCTAGGCAAGTCACTTATCCCCAAATACTTAGCTCTAACCACTCTTCTGCCTTGGAACCAGTACTAAATATTGATTCAAAATGGAAGATAAGGATTTCTTTTAAAAAAAAAAAGGAAAGAGAGAGAGGGAGGAAGGAAGGAAGGAAGGAAGGAAAAGATAAGTACTCATTAGATCAGGGCAACTAGGTGGTGCAGTGGATAGAGCACTGGGCCTGGAGTCAGGAAGGCTCAAATTCCTGAGTTCAGATCCTGCTTCAAAAATCTCCCAGCTGCAGGACCTTAAGTAAAGTCTGCCTGTCTCAGTATCCTTCTCTGTAAAATGAAGATAATCATATCACCTCCCCTACAGGATTATTATGAGGATAAAATGAGATCAACCTGTCATTGTTGTTCAGTTATTTTCAGCTGTGTCTGATTCTTCGTGACGGTATTTGGAGTTTTCTTTGCAAAAGTATTGGAGTGGTTTGCCATTTCTTTCCCAGCTCATTTTTAAAAGTCATCCTTAAGGGGCAGCTGGGTGGTTCTAGAAGACAGAGGTCCTGGGTTCAAATCTGGCCTCAGATACTTCCTAGCTGAGGGACCCTGGGCAACCCCCTTTGCCTAACCCTTACTGCTCTTCTGCCTTATACACCAATACACAATATTGATTCTAAGATGGAAGGTAAGGGTTTAAAAAAAATAACCTTTACTTTGCTTGTCAACTCCCAGAAGAGGGAGGGAAGAAGGGAGGAAGACAACAAGAATTGTGTAACCATGAGGAAAAAAATAAAAAATAAAGCTAAATTTATTATAATAATAACCCTTACCTTCCATCTTAGAATCAAGACTGTGTATCGGTTCCAAGGAAGAAGAGTGTAAGGACTAGGCAAAGGGGGTTAAGTGACTTGTCCAGGGTCACACAATCAGTACATATCTAAAGATAGATTTGAACGCAGGTCTTCCTGACTCTGGGACCAGAGTTCTACCCATTGTACCATTTAGCTGCCCTGAAACCTATGTAAAGTGCTTTGCAACCCTAAAGTCCATACATGCCAGATTTTATTATTATTAGAGAAAAGTCAGATTCCTGGGGTCAAGGACAGTGCTCCTTAATTATAAGGAGGAGCTGGACTGAGGGAAATGCTTTGTAAACTCAACTGATCTGTATGTATGTATGCACAGGCATCTTAATTATAGTCATAATCCGTTTTAAAGCTAGAAGGGGGCCTCAGAGCCTAGAGAGAATCCTCCTCTAGATGCCTTTCTATCTCTGCTTCCAATCTTTGCTTCTTTAAGTCTCATTTTCCAGAAGCACAAACTGAGTCCAGAGAGGCATTAGTCACTCACCTGAGGTCACCTAATGGTTATTATTGTTGTTGTCCATATGTTAAAGTTCATAGGGAAAACCAAGGTCATCCTTGGCCTTGGGTTGTTGAAAATTATATGCAGGGAGCTGCTGGAAAGCTCAGTGGATTGAGAGCAAGGCTCAGAGATGGGAGGTCCTGTGTTCAAATCTGGCTCCAGACACTTCCTAGCTGTGTGACCCTGGGCCAGTCACTTCACCCCCTTCCCCCCATTGCCTAGCCCTTGCCACTCTGCTGAGTAAGACAGAAAGTAAAGGTTTAAAAAGAAAAGTAAATTATATGCAGTACACTTGAATCCTTGTGAACATGACATAATTGTTACACAACATAATTATGTGGAAATATTGCAATTATATGATGTGATACATAGCATCAGCATTAGAATTATTGCAGTAAGTGTTTGTTGTTGTTCAGTTATTTCAGTTTTATTTGACTCTTCTGTAACCTCATTGGAGGTTTTCTTGGCAAAGATACTAGAGAGGTTTGCCATTTCCTTCTACAGCTCATTTTACAGACAAGGAAACTGAGGCAAACAGGGTTAAGTGACTTGTCCAGGGTCACACAGTTAGTAGTTTGCCATTTCCTTCTCTAGCTCATTTTACAGACAAGGAAACTGAGGCAAACAAGATGAAGAGACTTGCCCACAGTCACATAGCTAGTACGTATCTGAGGCCAGATTTGAATGCAGGTCCTTCTGACTCCAGACCTGGCACTCTATCACAGCACCACCTCAGTGCCTTTCATGCTCCAGACTTCCCGGCAAGGGAAATGACAGAACCATACAGAGGAAAGGTGGAGGTTTGAGCAAAGAATGGGACAGAGCCAACTGGAAAGGCAGGAAGGGTAATAATATGAGAAAAACTCTCCCCCAGAGAGGACAAGGCAAGTATGATATAGGGGGAAAGGAGCTGGATTTTGAGGTCAGAGGACCTGTTTTCAAATCCTGACTTGGCTGCTTAGTAGCTTTGTGATCTTGGCTAAGTCATTGCCCCTTGAAAGGGAGGCTCATCCCTAACATGGGGCGTTTGGGGTACATGATCTCTAATGCCCTTTCCAACACTAAATCCCCAAATCCAACAGCTTGTGCTCTTCGGTGTTCGTCCTTCGTTTTCAAAGAGGATGGGTGGCATCATGGAGTGATGCCTGGACTTGTGGGCGAATGGATTTAAGTGGGGCAGAGTTGCACAAAATCACCAACCTCACTCTTCCAGCCTTGGAAGTACGAGCAGGACTAAAGTCAAGATGGTGGGTGATGGCCCGGTGACCATCACCTGGGCACCTTTACCTTCTGACCAAGCTCGAAGGGCTCCACAGCGCCTGCTTCAGCGCCTTCATGACCATTGGGAACAAATTGTTCTCCTCCCGCCCCTCTGCAGGGGTAGACACTCTCTTAACTCACCTACGGGCTGGACGCCTGTTGGTTACCCTCAAGCCCATTTAGCCCCTCTGCCAAGAGGGTTTTACCAGGTTGTGCCATGCTCCAGTTTCTTGGAACCGCAGGTGACGGGCGGGCACCAAAAAAGACAGATGAACAACCCCAAAGAGGTCTCAGCAAGCCCCACACCAGAGGGGATGGTCCTCCCCGAACATCCCAGTCACCCCACTGGTCCTCCTAAAAACAGGAATGCAGAGGAGGAAAGAAGACGGGGTCAAAGGAAATCAGAGGAGATTTTCACTGGGGAAGGAACAAAAGAATGTGGGGGAAGGAGGCATTTTGCTGATGGGCATCTTAAAGAAAAGAAGGAAGAAACTTCTTCTTTTTATTGATTAATTAAGAATATTTTCCCATGATTGCATGATTCATGTTCTTTCTCTCCCCTCTTCCCACCCCTCCCATAACCACTGTGCAATTCAACTGGGCTTTACATATATCATTGATCAAGACCTGTTTCCATATTATTAATATTTGCAATAGAGTGATCGTTTAGAGTCTACATCCCCAATCATATCCCCATCGAAAGAGAGAAACTTCTGAAGATGCTGACACATTTTTTAAACCATTACCTTCCATCTTAAAATCAATAACTGTGTATGGGTTCCAAGGCAGAAGAGTAGAAAGGACTAGGCAATGGGGGTGAAGTGACTTGCCCAGGGTCACACAGCTAGGAAGTGTCTGAGGCCAGATTTGAACCCAGAACCTCCCTTCTCTAGACCTGGCTCTCAATCCACTGAGCCAGTCAGCTGCCCCAATGTGCACACATTTGTTGAGAGGAGGACAATGTCGAGGTAAATAATATTCCTATTCAGGCAATGAGAGTTGCCTTCTCTCTTTGTCACTCCCCAAAACTTGGGCTGGCATCCCAGTCTGAAGGGGCAGATGGTGGGGTCTCCCCCACCCTCATGGGAAGCTGGGGTCAGAAGCTGGAACAGGGAGGGGCATGCTCTCCTGACATCTGTGCCAAGGGCAGGGGGAATGCGATGCAATAGCATTGGCACAGGCTCTGCCCATCAGCCTGGCACTGAGCGGGTGATGAGGTTTTAGGATGTGACTTGGTGCTGGGCCAGAAGAAGAGCTGGCAGGAAAGACGGGCAGATGGAGAGACTGCTGGGAGGTGGGGCTGAAGATGGGAAGGGGGTACCATATCTCTCAGAAGTAGCTACCCCAAAGGAAGCTGTCCTCCATCTGGAACCTACTTGTTAGTACCCAGGCTCTTTGAGAGGTGGATTTCCTCTCACCTAATTCCCCACCAGGCTGGGATCCCCCTATCCCAAGGAGGTCAGGCTAAATGACTCTGGTATCTTAAGTCCTCCCAGCCCCCCCCAAAAAAACAGGAGAGGCACTTTAGACAGGATGCCTCTTGTGACATGCAAGAGAAACCCAGGAGCCCTCCAGTTCTAAGCTTTCTAGTCCTTTAACCTCACAGAACCATGAATTACTGACAGCGTAAAGTGCTGTAGAGAGCATCTCTTCCCACCCCCTCATTTTGCTGTGGAGAAAACTGAGGCCCAAAGAGAGAGAGATGAGGCTAGATAATAATTCTGAAGCAAGTCTTCTTGTGAGGTCATCTGACTCACAGCTTTTATGACAGGCTACTTGTCTTTCCCCCATCAGATGCCTATGAATCCCCTGCTTTTCCATCTCTCTAGACAGCCAAGGAATAGATGGATATGAGCAGCAAGTGGAGAAACTGAGGTTACCACCTAGGTTGAATTTTCTAATCACTTTGGGATAATTTTTATGATCAATGATGGAGGGAGGCTCAGGAATCTTACTTCTCTGGGGGCTAAGCAAAAATGGAACTTCACCCATTTGTCCAAGGCAGGAATATTTCGTGTGTGTGTGTGTGTGTGTGTGTGTGTGTGTGTGTGTGTGTGTGTGTGTGTGTGTGTGTGTGTGATAGGTTCCCTTGGGTGTCTGGCAAAGGATGAAGTCCTTTTTAGAATAAAGATTGTTGGCTACATTCCTAATTAAGGAAATGATACACTTCAATTAGATGGCAGTAAAAAAAAAGATGTCATTTTTCCCTAACCAAGTTCATGTAATCCTTGGAATCTATCCTTAAGGGATCAATGGCATCCACCTTAAGAACCCTTGTTCTCAGGGTCAGCTAGGTAGCACAGTGGATCAAGAGCCAAGTCTGGAGTTGGGAGATCCTGAGTTCTAATCTGGCCTCAAACACTTCCTAGCTATGTGACCCTGGGCAAAATTACCTAACCCATGTCACTCTTTTTTCTTAGAACTGACATGGGGTGGGGGTGGGGCAGCTGGGTGGAGGTCTTGGGTTCAAATCTGGCCTCAGACACTTCCTAGCTGTGTGACTCTGGACAAGTCACTTAACCCCCATTGCCTAGCCCTTACCACTCTTCTGCCTTGGAAGGGAAGGGTGTTTTTTAAAAAAAGAAATGATACGAAGACAGAAAGGAGGGGGTTAAAAAAGCAAAGAACCCTTCATCTGGAGGTAGTTTTTCCTTGAAAAGTGGAAAGGAAGCATTGAATCATTTGGTCCAGAGACAATTTTAATCAAATCAAATTTTCATCTTTAATCCAAAATCTCCCTTCCTTCACCTTTCCAGACCTTCCTTCTTTCCATGTGAGGACACTGGAAGACTCTCCCAAAGCAAAGGGCTGACTGCATGGAGAGGAGAGGAGAGGAGAAGAGAGGGCAGTTTTGGGCTGCCCAAGAGAAGCCATAATTCACGCCTCCTCCATTCTGTACCTCGTCCATCCCCTCCCCTGGGGGCGAGGGCACACACGCAATGTCCAGTGGCAGGGACCCTGGCTCAGTTCAGGGGCAGAAACATACACAGACACGTACTGGTGGGCACAGGGATCTGAAGGCAACCCCTCATCCACAAAGAGCTAGATTGGACGCTTGCAGCTACACAGAGACACCAATATGCCCAGACTGGCAGTTTTACAGACAAACAGAGACACACAAGGTGCCCACAGACACAACCCCGCCTTCCCTGCCCCCCCAAACACACCCAGAGCTCCTTATTAAAAGACCCTTCCTGGTGGCTCATTATCCCTGCCTTGTCTCCACAGTCACCGGGAGGAAATGATTGTTTGGCCAATTGGTTAGAAGCAATTTCACCACCACTCATTTCCCAAGTTCAGCCGCCCCCAGAGGAATCTAATCTTGCTGAACAGAGAGGAAAATCAGAGATTTCCAAACCAGCCCAGACTGGTTCACAAGACCCCCCTCCCCTCCAAGGTGGCCCAAGGACAGTGGGGTGACTGTGGAGGACAGTTTTGGGGGGGTTTAAATGCAGTCTGAATTTAATCAGCCTTTGAGTATGTAGTTTTTGTCCAGAGACCTTCAGAAGTCCCCAGTCTGATGAAACTCTGGTCCTGGCCTCAGGGAGCTCTGCTCATCCTCTAGGACTCCAATATCTATGTTGACCAGCCTTAGCAAACTGGCCCCATCACTCCTCAATTCCACTGTCTCCCCTCTACCCATGTTGAGCGACCCATTCAGTAGATCACACCCAATCCCAATCTCCCACCTCCATCTTTGCCAGTCTCTCACTCACACCAAACCTTCCTTTCCTCTCCTGGAGAGATCTACTTTCTTGACCCAGCCCTATTCTCTCCCTCCTCTGTTTTGTTTTCACTTGTCTCCAAACTTAATCCTAACCCCATGAGTGACCAAATCACAGTAATAATTGGCATATGTAGAATCATGTAACCATGGAAAAATAAATAAAATTTAAAAATAATTGGCATATGTATAGTACTTTAATTTTTCTAGACACTAAATGTTTTTCATTTGACTCACAACAACCCTGTGAGGTGAGTCATATTATCACCTCCATTCTATGGGTGAGAAAACTGAGACTGAGAAAGGTCAAATGACTTGCCCAGGGTCACACAACTAGTAAATGTTAGGGATGGGATTTGAACTCATGTCTTTCTGACTCCAACTCCAATGTTCTTGGTCTCTGTGCCACCCCAGTTACAATCATAGTCACTCTACACTCCCTTGACTTCTTGACGTTCATACTATTCTCTACCTTTTGGATCCTTATCCCCAGATCATCCCTACTGTTCGGTCCCTTTGCTCCTTCTCCAGGACTAAAGAAAGTTACACCAACAAGCTGATTTCATTGACTACAAATATATGCTATATCACCTCAGCTAGACCACTCAGGATGCTCAAAATTCCTTTAATTTTGTTGTTTAGTCATTTGGTCATGTCCAACTTTTTGTGACTCTGGGGTTTTCTTGGCAGAGATACTGAAGTGGTTTGCCATTTCCTTCTCTAATTTATTTGACAGATGAAGAAACTGAAGCTAATGGGGTTCAGTGAATTGCCCAGGGTCTCACAGCTAGTCTGAGGACAGATCTGAACTCAGGTCTTCTGTACTCCAGGTCTGGCATACTAGCCACTGCACCACTTGACTGCCCTATTATCTGTTCCCCATATCCACTGTTTCAAGTCTTCTTTATTTCTTTCATTCCCAACTACTCTCTGTAGTAGAAAGAATATTAGTTTGGAGTCAGAGGATCCAGGTTTGAATCTTGGCTTTGATGGTTAAATTCCTTAGGTCTCCATTTCTTCATCTATGAAAAGAAAGTTGGTCTAAATGACCTCGTTACCTGTGCCCACCTTATGGCTGGAATGCTCTGCCTTCCCCATCCTTTAAGGCTGCCTCTTTAACAAAACCTTCCTTATGAGACCTTTCCCTTTAAGTCCTCAGCCAGAACTTTATCTTGAAAGAATGACCATCCAATGGAGCACTTGTGCACATGGATCAGAGACTGACCAATTCCAGTGGCACATGTGATGATGGGTATGCTGGTAAATGTTAAACAACTAGCTCTCCAGAATTAAAAAAAGAATATGCCATACACTTTTATGTGTAATCTACATTATAAACATTTTGTAAATCATTTTTAAGTCAGCAATCAAGGAAACAATAATCAAACCTGGTTTGTAGCATTTGCCTATTTCCAAAGTTTTAAATGGTCATGCTGAAAATTTAATAATTGGCTTTGGTGAGCCAGTGCAAGATGGCTCCAGCATATACCATCATGAGGAAGCGGGAGTGGAGAATGACTGCACTAAAGCTGTATCATAAAGCATTGGCCACTGAATCAAGAAGAGCTACCAACTCAATAGACTTTAAAAGAAGTAATTCTCTTTCTCCCTTTTCTCTCTCTGCCTCTGTCTGTCTGCCTGCCTTTCTCTTTCTCTTTCTCCCTCTCCCTCTTTCTCTTTCTGTGTCTATCTTCCTCCCTCCTTCCTCCCTTCCTCCTTCCCTTTCTCCCTCTCCTCTTGTCTCTTCTCCTCCCTCTTCTTCTTCTTCTTCTTCTTCTTCTTCTTCTTCTTCTTCTTCTTCTTCTTCTTCTTCTTCTTCTTCTTCTTCTTCTTCTTCTTCTTCTTCTT
>NC_058133.1:266151800-266168344 GCF_016433145.1 Gracilinanus agilis | reverse complement strand
TTCTTCTCTCTCTCTCTCTCTCTCTCTCTCTCTCTCTCTCTCTCTCTCTCTCTCTCTCTCTCTCTCTCCCCCACCTGTCTGTCTTTCTCCCACTCTCTTCCTTCAGAACCAGTGGCAATTAACTGTCTCTGGGACTTTCCATGAATAAAAGTCACTTTCTTTATCCCTCCTCCTTCAGCAGAAGTGGCCCATTGCTTGAATATGATAGCTAAACCAAAGACTCAGCCAGGCAAGCTTGAGCCTTGGTCTCTGAATGCCTTTGTGTTTCTTTTTCTTGAGCATAGGTGATTGAACATCGATTCTGAGATGGATGCATCTAGCCCTGGAGGTAACCTTGTGAGTTTAAGAAGTCAGGAGCTTCTGTCTCTCTTAGTCAGTTCTGGCTGAAATAGGTTGACTGATATATAATTACTTGAGCACTTCTTAGAGAAGACAACCACTGACAGGGAGAGGAATCAAAACCCTGGCCCAGCTTAACAAAACACATAAAACTTAAAAGAGACAATGCAGAGCCAAGTGAAAAGTGAAATGCTTTTTCACCTTTCAGGGGGAGCTAGGTGATGCAGTTAGATAAAGTACCAGGGCTAGAATCAGGAAGACCTGAGTTCAAATTCAACCGTTGACACTTTCTGAGTGACCCTGGACAAGTCACTTAACCTCTCTTTTCCTTGTCTGTAAAATGATAATAAAAGAGTATCTGTCTTCTAGGATGGTTCTGAGGATCAAATGAGATAGTATTTATAAAGTGCTTAGTACAGTGACTGGCATGTAGTGTTATATAAATGTCAGTTATTATTATTATTAAAATTCAATGGTCTCATAAAATATTTCATGTTTTAATGCTTTTAAAATCAACTGGCTCAGTGGATAGAGAGCCAAGCCTTAAAGGAGGCCTGGGTTCAAATCTATTTTGGGGACTTCCTTGCTGTGTGATCCTGGGTAAGTCACTTAACCCCCATTGCCTAGTCCTTACCATTTTTCTGCCTTGGAAGCAATACTTAGTATCAATTCTAAGACAGAAGGTAAGGATTTTTTAAAATCAACCTCCTTCATCAAGAAGAAGAAAGTCCCATATGTGCCAAAATATTTATAGCAGTACCTATTGTTGAAAGAATTAAATAAATAAATAAATTGCTAAAGGAGATGCCTATTAATTAAGAAATGGTTAAACAAATACATGGTGGTACATGAATGTAATGTTACTGCACTGTCATAAATGATGAGGGTGATGAATACAAAGAAACCTGGGGAGATTGACATGAACTGATGCAGAATGAAGGAAGCAGAGCCAAAAAACCAACATACCTTAAGGCTACAACAACATAAAATGGAAAGAACTACCATCTTAAAACAACCAAAAATGAGTATAGGGAAGGCAGATAGGTAGGTTCAGTGGATAGAATGTCAGTCCTAGAGTTGGGAGATCCTAGGTTCACATCTGGACTCAGACTTTCTTAGCTATGTGACCCTGGGAAAGTAACAACCCCAATTGTCTAGTCCTTGTCCTTTTATCTTAGAATTATTTCTAGAATAGAAAATAAGGGTTTAAAAAACTTTAAGTGAATGTGGAAAAATTATAAAGGACAAATATAGCATTAAATAAAAGATATTAAAACCCTGACCTGTTCCTTTGTAGTTGTGAGTGGTCCTTAGGGGGGAACATTGCATATATTTTCAGGCTTTTTTGATGAATTTATGTTTTGCTGATTTTTCCTTTCCTTTAAAAAAATCTTTTTTTTATGTGAAATAATTCCTTGGAAGAAAAGAAGAGGAATACTGGGAGATTTTTCTAATGTAAAAACAAACTATCAATGAAATCTATTTTAAAAACCAATTCTCTCTAATTCAGTAAAAAAGTTTTTTGGTAGTTTGATAAGTATGGCACTAAATAGGTAAATTAATTTGGGTAGAATGGTCATTTTTATTATGTTAGCTCATCCTACCCATGAGCAATCAATGTTTTTCCAATTGTTTAGATCTAGTTTTAATTGTTTGGAAAGTGTTTTGTAGTTGTGTTCGTATAATTCCTGTGTTTGTTTTGGTAGATAGATTCCTAAGTATTTTATATTGTCTAGGGTGATTTTATGGGAGAATATGACAGTAGCTATAAGTTACTTTTTCATTTTGACATTTTTTGTCAATGCATGCTTATAAAATGATTGCATTTTTTAAACCCTTACTTTCTGTTTTAGTAACAACTCTAAGGTATAAGAGCAAGACCTAGACAAACAGAGTTAAGTGACTTGCCCAAGGCCACACAGCAAGGAAGTGTCTGAGGCCAGATTTGAACCCAGGCCCTCCCAACTCCAGACCTGGCACTCTATCCTCTGTGCCACTAAGCTGTTTCTGAAACTATTGTTTCTATATTGTGCAGAGAAAACGGATAACTGTCCTCTATCTTATTTACAGTGTATAAATAAGTACCTCTCTACTCTCTTTTGGGAAGGCCTTGTATATGAAATAAACTTAAGCTTAAGGAGATTCTTCCTAGGACTGTGATAAATAGAAACTGCCCTCTCTCTTCAAGGGCCAGGCTTTTGAGTTCCATTTGCAGTTGTAAGTTCAGATTTAGGGGTTCCTTTAGAGAAAGAAGATAGTGTCCCAGCCCTACCTACCTACCTACTAGTGGATGAGTTTTGTATGCTTTTCACACACTATTGTATCTTATAGCTATATAAGAATGAAGGAAGGAAAGGAAAGAGAAGGGAAGGAAAGGAAAGCGAAGGAAAGGAAGAAAGAGAGAGAGGAAAAAGAAAGAAAGAAAGAAAGAAAGAAAGAAAGAAAGAAAGAGATGGGGAGGGAGGAAGGAAAGAGGGAAGGAGTGAAGAAGGGAAAGGGGGAAGGAAGGAGGGAAGGAAGGACTTATTAACTACTTGCTACATGCCAACAATAAGGATTTCCTTGCTATGAGAAGTAAATGATCCTGTGGTAGGGGCAGGAAAAACTGCTAATGTAATAGAGATGGGTTGTTTGGGTTTTTTTAAAAGTTGATTGGTAAACTATCACTTTAGAACTCTTCAAGTTTTGAAGTGCCCAGAGGCAGGGGCATGGACCAGGTGACCTTTTGAGGGCAATTCCAGTGTAAAGAGACTCTTTCTCTAAATAAAAGCTGATGACGCCCAGAGGGAGGGTCAGCCCTAGCCAGGGATGGCTGGGCACATACTTGGGAGAAACTGCAGCATCATTAGCATCACAAACAAAGGCAACACCATGACCCTCACCATCATTACTGCTTACTGACAGATGTTTATTGAACTGGGTTGTCATCACATCATCATCCCCATCCCCACCATCCCTATTACTGTCATCTTCACCATCTCACAGGGTTAGGGTTAGAGGGAGAAAAGCACACTGTAAACATTAAATCTCTCTAGAAATGTGAACTATTGATATTCTTCTATTCATTTTAGTCTAGCATTTATTAAGCACTTTCTGAATGCAAAGCATTCTGCTAGATGCTGGGGATATGAAAACTAAACCAAAATAGTTCTTGTCCTCAAAGAACTTAACATTCAGCTCTAATATATAGGGGAATGTAACATATATACAGATAAGTAAGTACAAAGTAAAAATTTAAAAAAACCTTACCTTCTATCTTAGAATCAATACTGTGTATTGGTTCCAAGGCAGAAGAGTAGAAAGGGCCAGGCAATGGAAATTAAGTGATTTGTCCAGGTTCATACAGCTAGGAAGTGTCTGAGGCCAAATCTGAAACTAGAATCTCCCTTTTCTAGCCTGGCTATCAATTCACTGAGCCACCTACCTGTCCCTAGTACAAAATAATTTTAAGAGGACTACGGGTCATTAAAAATTAGTGGCAATTAGGAAAGGCGTTATGTAGGAGGTATCACCTAAGCTTAAAGAAAGCTAGGGACTTTATGAGGCATAAGAGAGGAGGGAATACAGTCCAGACATATTATGTTATACAGTCTGGGCAAGGGCCTTAGAGATGGGAAATGGCACACAAAGTTTGGAGAAAAGATAGTATGTCAACATAGTAGGACTGAAGGGTGGTATTATGAAATATGTTTAGAAAAAAGGCAGGATTCATATTTTAGAGACCATTAAGTATCAAGGTAAGGAGTTTGTGCTTTTCTTAAAGCACGTAAAGGTCATAGAGAGCCACCAGAGCTTCTTTATCATGAGAGTAATGTGGCAATTTATTAATTATTTTCAATCAATATTAATATATCAGTAATTTGTCATATTTATCAGGAGGATATGTGGAGGGCAGATTCAAAAAGAGGAGGAACTAGAAGCAAGGATGCCAATCAAGAGGATCTTGTAATAATGTAATTAGCATATGAATTAATAAACATTTATTAAACACCTACTTTGTGCCTAGCACTGTGAATACTGATGATACAAAGAAAAAAATGGCATGGTGCTTGTCCTTTGGAAACATATGTTATATCTGGGGAAAATGTTTGATTGTGAATGCTTGCATGTATGTACCTGTGTGTGCATTCTTTCTATCTATCTATCTATCTATCTATCTATCTATCTATCCATCCATCCATCCATCTATCCATCCACTCATCCATCCATTCATCCATCAATCTATCCATGCATCTATCCATCCGCCCATCCATCCATGCATCCATCTAACATCCATCCATCTCTCTCTCTCTCTATCTATCCATCCACTCATCCATCCATCCATCTATCCATGTATCCACATATCCATGCATCCAACTATCCATCCATCCATTTATCTATTTATCTATCTACATAGATAGATAATATATAACATATGTATTTTATTGCTGTTCAGTAATTTCAGTCATCTCCAACTCTAATTATCTCATTTGAAGTTTTCTTGGACAAGATACTGGAGTGGTTTGCCAGTTCCTTTTCTGGCTTATTTTACAGATGAGGAACTGAGGCAAAGACTTACCCAGCTAATGTCTGAGGCCAGATTTGAACTCAGGAAGGTGAATCTTCCTGACTTTAGGCCCAACAATCCATCCACTACACCACCTAGTTGCCCATAACACACACACATGCATATATAAATGTATGCTTTATATCATCTATATGGTTTATATATATGTATACATACATATATCATATATATGATTTACGTATCTCATATATACATAATATCACATCAGCTTTGTATAAACATACACACATGAAATAAAATGATACAAATCAAATCTAAGTTCCCCTTTTTGGGGGAAGAATGATCCACAAAAATCTTGGGGAATTAGGAAAGGCCTCGTGTGGTAGTACTTGAGCTGAAGAAAGGCAGAGGCAAGAAAGGTGTGCACCCAGATACAGAGTATAGTCCATGTATTGAAGGCACCAAGCTCATCCACAACAGCCCCGGCCATCACAAGTCATCTTGGTTTTTGTCTTGCTACTGGACTTAGATAATTCTAGAAGAAAGAGTAGGGCTGTTGACTTTTTACAACTCTGCTTCATTTAAATCCAATTTACTCTAGAGTCAAAACATCGTCCGGTGATGTCATTGGTTCTCTTTGAAACAAAGGACCAACCAAACAAAGGACCAAACCAACAAAGGACCTGTGCAAAGGAATGGAGATGGGAACTGTAGTGAGGAACAGTACAATGATCAGTTTGGCTGTACTATGGATTCTGTGAAGGGAATTAATGCATATTAAGCCTGTAAAAGAAGGTTGAAGCCAAGCTGTGAAAGCTTTTAAATGCCAAATAAAGGAATTTGTATTTGATCCTAGAAATAATAGGGAGCCACTAATGTTTATTGAGCAGGACATTGATTGACATAGTATAGATGAGAGGTGATAAAAGTTTATGGTAGTAGCCATGTAACCAGAGAAAAGGGAATTGATGGATCATCTAGGTAGCACAGAGGATAGAGCACCAGGCCTGGTATTGGAAGAACCTGGGTTCATATCTGTGTTTCAGGTCCTTCCTAACTGTGTGACTCGTGGGCAAGTTACTTAATCCCAATTGCCTAGCCCTTAGTACTCTTCTTCCTTAGAACTTGTACTTAGTATAGATTCTAAGAAGGTAAGGGTTATAAAAACAAAGAAAAGGGAATGGATATGAGAGATGCTATGGAGGCATTTTGTAATTGATAGGCTGGGATGGGATAAGAGAAAGAAGTATGTCAAAGATGGCCTGTAAGTTTTTTGATCTGGTGGGAAAATTATGATTCTCTCAACAGAAACAGGGAAATTTGGAGGAGGGAATAAATTCGAAAGGGGGAAATACCATGATTTCCATTTTCTAAACCCTTTCCTTCCATCTTAGAATCAATACTCAGTATTGGCTCCAAGGCAGAAGAGCAGTAAGGGCTAGGCAATAAGGGTAAGTGACTTGCCCAAAGACTCATAGCTAGGAAGTGTCTGAGGCTAGATTTGAACTCGGAATCTCCTGTCTCCAAGCCTGGCTCTCAATCCACTGAGCCACCCAGCTGCCCCCAATGATTTCGATTTGGGACACGTTTGATATAACTAGAGGACATGCAAGTTGTTGTTCATCCTTTGTTTTTCAAAGAGGACCAATGATATCACAGAGTAATACCTTAACTTGGTAGTGAATTGGATTTAAGTGAGGCAGAGTTACACAAAGTCATAAGCCTCACGCCCTTCCAGAGTTATCTAAGTCCAGTGGCAAGACAAGAGTCAAGGTAACTTGGTGATGACCCATGATGCAGTGGACAGCCTTGGTCTCTTTGATGTCTGACCAAGCTTTAAGCACTCCAAATACCTGCTTCAGCTGACTTCAAGGCCATTGGAACAAATTGTTATCATTGTCTCATCTCATCTCATCCCCCATTCTGCTGGGAGAAGACATCACATGCTTGAGGTTGACATCCCTGTAACTTAATGGGTTTGAAGCCTGTCATGACATGGCATATCAGGACGTGCAAGTAGAGATGTTGGCGATGCAGGACTAGAGTTCAGGAAAGAGAAGAGGAATGGAAATATAAACTAAGAAGTCATCTGAATTAAGATGATAATCAAATCCACTGGAGCTAATGAGTTCACTGAGCAATAGTGTAGAGGGAGAAAGAGAAGGGCCTCCAGAACAGAGCCTTGAGGACATCCATGATCCTGGTGATGGAAGGCGATCTAGGAAAGGAGGCTGAGAAGAATCAGTCAGATGGGAAGGAAAGAAAGCAGGGCAGAGCAATGCGTCACAGAAACCAAGGTAGTGAGGAGCCTCAGGGAGGAGGGGGTGGCCCGCCAGTGACAAAAGCTGCAGAGATTAGGCAGAACAAGGACTGAGAAAAGGCCTTTGGATTTAGAGATCATGAGTAACATTAGAGTGGCAGTTTCAGTTAAGTGATAAGGTCGGAAGCCAGATTGCTAGAGGTTGAGAAGGGAGTGGGAGGTGAGAAAATGGAAGCAATGAGTGTAGACAACCCAATATAGGAGTTTGAAATAACAACATGAATTAATTAACTACTTTCTAAAAGAAACATTTAAATATAGAAATAGTCCATTCTGCATACCACCGCCAGATTGGTCTTCCTGCAATATTGCTTTGCACATGTCAACCCCCTTCTTAAAAACTTCCAATAGCACTCCTTTGCTAACAATAATAAAACTTCACATTTTATAGCTTATTTTCATTTTACAAAGCACTTTTCTCACAACAACCTTTTGAAGAATATAGTGTGTTATCATTCCAGGTTTACAGATGACAAAACTGAGATTCAGAGAGATTTTGCTCATAGTCACACAGATAGGAAATCCCACAGGATTTGAACTTACTTCTCTTGATTCTAGGCCCATTGCTCTTCCACTACCCTACAGATAAAGTTCTTGAGCCTACTGTTCAAGGTCCTCCAAGATCCAGTTGCAACCTACCTTTCCTTATCTCTTACTTTGTCCTCTACTCACAAACCTTAGTCAAATAAGTACATTCATTATTCTCTGAGCATACCATGTTCATTTTTATCTTCTTTTCTTTGATGATTATGTTGCCTGGAATACCCTTCTTGATTCCTCCCTGCTAACTAAAATCCAACTCACCCTCAAACCCCTAGTTCTACCTCTTTAATAAAGCCTTCTTCACTTGCTCTAACTTCAGCGAATGATCCCTCTTCAAGCTTCTATAGCATTTATTGCCTGTCACTTATATGGCCCTTGATGTTTGCTGCCTGAGACTGTTAGTTATCTTTCTTAATGTACATATCTCCCCAGATCATAGATCATAGAATAATAGATTCTACAGAATAATAGAGTCTTTGAAGAGCCATAAAATCTTAAAGTCAGTGATAACATCATGTACTCCAAAATCTTAAGACCTGAAAACCCCCCTCTCCAACGTCTCTGGGAAAAATAGTCCATTAAGCCACATTTTGAACACTCCAAGTGAGGAGGAACTCACCACTTTCTAAAAGAGTTCATTTTATTTTTTACAGCTCTTATTGCTAGAAAGATTGTCTTTACACTGAAAGAAAATCTCTCTAGCTTTCCCCTGTTTGGTTCTAGTACCAGCCATTGGAATGATTCTGAAAAAGTCTCAAACATTTAAAGATAATGGTTATTACCTTCAAACCTGATTTCTCCAGCATAAAAACTTCACTTATACTTTCATTAATTTTTGCATTACGTGGTATTTGGATCCTTCACCATCTTGGTTGCCTTCCTTTGGATGAACTCCAGTTAGTCAATATCCCTCTTAAAAATGTGATGCCAAGAATTGAACACAATATTTCTGATATGTTATGATTATTTCAGAGTACGGTAGGACTCTAATATGCTTTATTTGGGGAACTATACTTGTATTAATGCAGACCTAGCTGAAATTATCTTTTTTTGGAAGCAATATCACATTATTGACTCATATTGAGCTTGCAGTCCACTAAAACCTCCAGGTTCTTTTCACATGAATTGTTTTCTAGTCATATCTCCCAACCATGTGCTTGCACAATTAATTTTTTTTAACCCAAGCGCAGGCGTTTACATTTATCCCTATTACATTTCATCTGATTGGATTTGGCCCATTGTTCTGGACTGTCAGCACCCTGGAGAGTAGCTAGGGGCAGCTTTGAATTGGGCTTTGTCAGCACTATTTCAGAGGACAGCAGCAGAGCAGCTTGCTGCTAAGTATCACAGCACAGCTGTAAATGGAAGAAGGGGAGGTGGGACTGGGGGGATGGGGGCGCTTAAAGAAGAGAAAGAGAAGACCTCCTCTGCTAGTAGTTAGAGACTGCCATTATGGAATTCTGTAGTAGTTTCAGTCGCCTTTGCAAAGTGACTCAGGTCTAGATCAGCCTCTGAGAGATGAGAAAGGCATGGCCAGACAGTGATTATTCCTAGGTGACTTTCAAACATCACTGTGGATCTCTCCTGAGATACTAAACATTTAAGGAATATGCTCTCTGTGTGTATTTTTCCTACCTTGGATTTTCTGTTCATTGAACAAATGAATGAATGGATGAATGAGTGAATGAACAGCAAAAAAAAAAAAAAAAAACATCTATTAAGAACTTACCAGGTGCAAATCTCTGTGCTAAGTGCTAGAGATACAAATAGAAAAATGGAGACAGACAACTCTCAAGGTTTGTTCATTTGCAAGATGGAGATAATGATACCTACAGTACCTACCTCCCAGGGTTGTTGTGAGCAACAAATGGGACTATGTATAAAAAGTACTGTAAAAACCCCAATCATTATTGCCTTGGGATACAATTCATCTGTCTCAGAGGCTTGAATTCATTTAGAGTTGCTAAGTGTTCCATCTCCTTATCCAACTTGGCCGGAATTTTCTCTTGGCTATATTTATTCTATATTTACCAGTCTGAAGATCAAATCTCCATCATAGAGAAAATGTTAGCAAAATAAACTAGAAGTAACCCCTTTGTGAGTGGAGACTATATGTCTTATATACTCTTTGCTATCCCTAGAGTCCTATCACAGTGCTCTGCATATAGTAAATGCTGCAGAAATGTGTGGTTCATACCACAACAGGAGGAGAAGGAGAAGAAGAAAGAGGAGGAGGGGGAGGAGAAAGAAAAGGAAATGAAGGAGGAGGAGGAAAAGGAAAAGGAGAACTATAACAGCTACCATGATAAGAAGAGAAGCAAGAATGAAAAGAAACAGAAATTCCAGTGTGTTATTTTTATAGGAGCATCAGTTTTTGAGCTGAGAGAAATTTTAGGTTACAGTTTCATTTCACATATGAAGAAACTGAGGCTTGAAGAAGAATGAGCAACACAGCAAAGTTAGTATCTGAGCCAGGAACTTTCAGAACCCAGTTCTCCTGATTCCCAAATCAGTGCCCATATGTTGAATAGAGAAGACAAAAAAGTATTAAATAGAGCTACATAATGGTTTTCTTTTAATGGTGTTTGGATATATAAATAGCATAAGACAAATTATACTTCAATATAAATGGACAGTGAGAATAGAGGCTCTTGTGATGGAGAGAAAGAAAATAGCACTGGAATAAGAGTCAGATGCCTAATTTCAATCCTGACTGTCACAGATCAGCTGTGTGACTGGATAAATAACTTCCCCTCTCTGGATCTGGATCTTCATGTGCAAAATAGTTTGACTAAATGAACTTTCATGTCCCTTCTACTTATAGCACTATGTTTTGTAGAAGAAGAATCTGGTAAATTCTTGAATTCCTTTTCTCTTTACAAAGTTAGCTCTTGGATAAGGTATGAAGTCACTAAGACTTAGATGTTTCCCTTTATTTGATATCCCATTAAGGATGATTGACTGCTTCATAGCCAATTCATACACCTGGATTAATACTGGGTTGTTGTTGTTTCATTGTTTCAGTTGTGTCTGACTCTCTTTGATACCTTTTGGGGTTTTCTTGGCAGAGATACTGGAGTAGTTTGTCATTTCCTTCTCCAGCTATTTTATAGGTGACTAAACTGAGGCAAACACAGTTCAGTGACTTGTCCAGAGTCACAAAGCTGTGAGTTTTCTTTTTTTTAAACCCTTACTTTCCATCTTAGAATCAATACTACATATTGGTTCTAAAGCAGAAGAGTGGCAAGGGCTAGGTAATGGGGGTAAGTGACTTGCTCAGGGTCACATAGCTAGGAAGTGTCTGAGGCCAGATTTAACCCAGGACACCTCCCATCTCTAGAACTGACTCTCAATCCACTGAACCACCCAGCTTCCCCCGAGGATGAGTCTTCTTGATTCCAAGCCTAGTACTCTATCCACCATGCCACCTAAGTTCCATACATTGGGACCTTTAAGAGGGAAAGCAGAGACACCAACAGAGAAAGCCAGGGCTGAGAGATGCAGAGATGAAAAGGGGCTACACACAGGAACTCAGACTTGGTTTCCTGGGGAGCAAGCTTGCATGTCTTTGAGGAATCTCCAGGGAATGATGTATCTCCAGAGATAGAAATAGAATAGTGAGGAGTTCCTGGGCCAAGCTGAGACTGGCAGGGTTTGTGAGCTGACAGTTTTGAAGTAGCAGCAGGAACAACAATTGAGTTCCTGAACCAAGTGGGAGGACTGTCAAGAGAGAAAGTCACAATAGGGAGGAGCAAACCCAGACCTTGTCTTTTCACTAGTACTTTGAGCTATGTAGATAATGCAGGTCCAGAGAAAAGGGCCAACTTTCTATTGAACTCTTCCTTAATAAATAGGGTTGGGGTGAGGTGAGAGTTCTCAACATCACAGTAAGACTTGAAAGATTTGAGGATTATGCATCTGGTGGGGAGGAGGGAGAAAGAGGTCTTCTGGAGTGGGGAGAAGAGTTGTTTGTACTGTTTATGGGCTCAGGTGTGAGTTTTTTTTTTGTTGGGTTAATTAAAACCTGTTCTATATTCAATGGTTCATTAGCATAAATGGAAAACTGAGGCCTCTTTTATTCTTTTTATAAAAATTGGAAATGAACCAAGTGCTGGTATTCCCAGGGGAAATCTTGAGTGGGGACATGAGCCAAAAAATTATTAAGAAATTTCTAAAACTGAACCCAGCCTATGTAAATCTGAAGCTTCAGTTCTAGGCCACTGGTTACATTTACAAGAGGACATTTTATAAGTGTATCTAAGAGGAAATTTAGGTAATTAAAGAGAGAATATGAAGGAGACTTTTATCCAGGCAGAACAAAATTGTGAGGGTTATGGAGAAGCTAATAGTTTTCTTCTATTAATCTGGGAAGACTTTCTGGAGGAAGCAAGATTTTCAAATCTTTTAAATGACAATAATTGTGTAGGGGTACTGTTTTCACAAATGTACCATCTACCCAAGAGACAAAATATACCATCTACCCAGTGGACAGAAATATACCATCTACCCAAGGGACGCAAATATACATCTCCTGAGGGACACAAATCTATTTACCCAGTGGACAGAAATATATGCCACCTATTCAAGGAAGATTGATTCAAATTTGGACACTCAACACCTTCTCAACTCATCCTTAGTTGCCCCTCCCTTCTGATTAAGGGGTTAGAAAGTGGAGCATTTAACTCCTCCAAAGCTTTCCTTTATAGAGGGCTTACAACCTTTTAAGAACTCCATTTTCCATTGGTAGCTCTGCTTGGCTTTGACTCCATGAGAATATCATGCCTCCATATTGTATGTCCCCTGACACCACCCCCACGTGCTTTTCTCCTTCCTTTTGTGTCTTGTCTTTCCCTATTACCATTAGATTGTAAGCTCCTTGAGGGCAAGGTCTATCTCTTTTTCTTATTTGAATCTCTAGTGCTTAGCATAGTGTATGGCACATAGAAGGTACTTAATAAAATGAACAAATAAATATTGAATTGAATTGAATTGAATTTAGATGTCTTTAAGTTCACTTCATCAGTCTCCATGTATCTGAGTCAATAGCAAGAATTTGTCTACACTGGGGCAGGTAGGTAGGATAGTGGAGAGAATGGCAGGGCTGAAATTGGGAGGACCTGGGCTCAAATCTGACCTCAGACACTTCCCAGCTGTATGAGCTCAGGCAAGCCACTTAACCCTCATAGCCTAGCCCTTGCCACTTTTTGTCTTAGAATTGAATTAAGACAGGGACAGCTAGGTGGCTAAGTGGATAGAATGCTAGACCCAGACTTGGGAGGACTTGCATTGAAATCTGGCCTCAAATACTTCCTGGCTTTGTGACCCTGGGCAAGTCACTTAACCCCAGTTCCCCCAGTCCTTACTCCTCTTCTGGGTCTTGGAACCAATCTTTGTATTGATTCTAAGACAGAAGATAAGAGGGTTTTTAAAATCTGCCTACATCACACCATTCTCAGTGGCATTTCTATGGAAGATTGGAGAGTCCTTATATGAGAACACTGGAGAAAGGATATCTGCATAGTTTGGGCTTCAACTGGATGACTTTTGGAGGTCCCTTCCAGATTAGAGATTCTGTGAGTCTTAATATACCCAGGCCCCCACCTCTAATGGGAATGAGCAGCCAGGTGCTTCTGGGAGGCAGGGAGAGCTGGATGACTGGGAAACTTCGGTCCTTGAAGCGTCCTAAACGTCAGTTCCCATTAGGGATAATGGAGAAAGCTGCTGGGGCCCATTTTCCATCTGGAGGTTTGCTATGGGACTTGGGACTGATGGTCTCTGGGGAAGCTGAAGGAAATTGGGTCCTGAGTGGGAGGAGGGTCTGTCCTAGAATAACAGCCTCACCTCCAACATTCCCTCCCCCCACAGCAGATCTTCTGTCAGCCCCAAACTCTTTTTACCTTGGCTGCCTTTTCAAGGGTAAACGTCGGAGCCTGGAGAGGCTGCAGCAGCAAGAACAGGGATGGGGGAGGTCGGGGGGCAAAATCCTTTACATTCATTTCAGGCTTTCTGCTTTCCTAAGCATTTTCTTACTTCTGTCTTAGAACTCATTCATTTATAGAGAACTTTGTGACTTTCTAAGAGCTATCACATCACTGGTTTGGGGAACAGAACCCCAGATTTGGAGCTAGAAGATCTGAGTTCAAATTCCTGTTCAGATTTCCCCTCTTAGTCTCAGTCTTCTCATCTGTAAAATTAAAATAATAATATACTACTTACCTCACAGGGCTGTTGTGAGGAAAGTTCTGGAAGCTTGGAAGCCCCTAAATGGCACCGAGGTGGATAGAGCACTTGGAGTTAGGAATACCTAAGACTCTGACACTTACTGCAGTGTGACCCTGAGCAAATCACTTCACCGATGTCTGCCTCAAGTTTCCTCAACTGTAAAATGGGGATGATAATAATAATAGCACCTATCTCAGAGGATGATTGTGAAGATCAGATGAGCTAATATTTCTAAAGTGTTTATTACAGTTTCTGGCACATAATTGGCATGTAATAAGTCCCTTCTCCTTAAGCCACTCAAGAAACAGGAATTATTCTTAGCATTACAATTTGCCTCATCCTGACAATCTGGATATATGTCTCCCCTCCATTGCCTCTCTCCAATTACCTACTTTTTTTCTCCACTAAACATTTTCTCCAATACTTCATTATGACATGGAGATGACCCTGAGTTCTTGAAGATGATAACACTGAAGTACAAATGGCAGCAGATTCTACCCGGCTGGGAAGGCTTCCAACATGGGTTCCATGATGAACTGTCTGAGTGGCTGTGGTCAGAGAACCATCCTCGCTGAGTTCAAAAGGTTGTCCACAGGGGTGACAATTTTTTTTTCTTGAAGACTATTTATTAAGTAGAAGAGGGGTTGCAATTTGCATCTGGGGAAGAAGAAATCACACCAGCAAAATCATGGCTCTTTGAAATAGCAAAGGGTTTTAGTTAATAATAATAATAATAATAATAATAATAATAATAATAATGATAATAATAATAGCTAATCACTTATATATAAAGTTAGGGGAAGTGATACAATTTTTATTACATACATAATATATATAATAGATACACTAAATAAATAAATAAATAAAATATTAACTCATTCTATCCTCACAACATCCTTGGGAAGATAAATGTTGTTGTTAACCTCATTTTACAGATGAGGAAGATGAAGCAGACAGAAGTTAAATGACTTGTCCAAAGTCATGCAGAAAGTATTTAGGGCCAGGTTTGAACTTGGGAATTCCTGACTCTAGGTGCAGTGATCTCTCCACTGAGCCACCTAACTGCCTTCTAACATTTTTATAGGAAACCTGCAGTCCTCAAACAAAGTAATTACAGTTTTATCTATAGTTCACATGAAAAAATAAAGAAATGCAAATTCAAACATCTCTAAGGTACCTATCAGATTGGCTATCATATCATAAAAAGAAAATGGCAAAATTTGGAGGGAATGTGGGAAAATTGAGACACTGCTGCATTGTTGGGGGAGTTGTGAACTGATTCAACCATTCTGGAGACCAATTTGGACCTATACCCAAAGAACTATAAAACAGGACATGCAATTCCATTACTAGGTCTGTATCCAAAAGAGATAAAAAACAAACTGGAAAAGGAATTGTATGTACAAAAGTATTTATAGCAGATCTTTTTGTGGGGGCAAAGAATTGGGGAGTGAGGGGATACCCATCAGTTGCAGAATGACTGAGTAAGTTATACTATATGATTGTAAAGGAATACTATTGTGCTATAAGAAATGACAAGCAGGGGGAGCTCAGGGAAAAAACCTAGAAAGACTTACACAAACTGATACAGCATGAAGTAAGCAGAACCAGGAGAACACTGTACACAGTGACAGCAATACTGTAAACATGATAATCGATTGTGAATAACTTACCCATTCTCAGCAATACAATGATCCAAAACAATCCCAAAGGGGCTCATGATAAAAATGTCATCTATTTCCAGAGAAAGAACTGATGGAGTTTGGATCCAGACCAAAGCAAACTTTCTTTCTTAATTTTTTTTGTTCAAGTTTCCTTCCATGAAAAGATTAATATGGGGAAATGTTTTACTTGATTGCACATGTAAAATCTATATTAGATTGCTTACCATCTCAGCAGAGCCAGTAGTGGGGAAGAAGAGAATTTGAGATTCAAAAAAAATTTTTAAGCAGGTGTTAAGGAGAAAGCTTGAAAGTGAGTCCTAGAGATAGGAGGTCTTGGGTTCAAATCTAACTTCACAGACTTCCTACCTATGCAATTTGAGCAAGTCATTTAGCCCCTATTGCCTAGCTCTTACTGTTCTTCTGCCTTGGAATCAATACACAGTATTGATTCTAAGGTGGAAGGTAAAGGTTTTTTAAAAAGCAAATATAAACATTGTTTTTACATGTAATTGGGGGAAAAATTAAATATCAAAGTATTTTTCCGAAACCATTTATATAGGGCTCTCATGTTTGCAAGGCAATTTACATATATTATCTCATTTGATCCTTGACATAATACTGGAGGACAGAAAAAAATATTAGATTATGGGTTTAAAAATTGCTTTCAAGTTATTAAATCAACCCTTTCATTTTGCAGATAAGCAAACTGAAGCCCAGAGATTTGCCCAAGGTAGCAGGGTCAGGATTTGAACGCAGGTCCTCTGATTCAAGTCATAACACCATTCTGACTCTCAGGCAAGTCAGTATCACATACACACCTTCCTCATCCTCAACCCTCTGTCATTCAAAGGTAGAAATAGCACCCTAGGAAAGTCTCTCTTTCTTCTCTCCTCTCCTCTCCTCTCCTCTCCTCTCCTCTCCTCTCCTCTCCTCTCCTCTCCTCTCCTCT
>NC_058133.1:266133699-266151449 GCF_016433145.1 Gracilinanus agilis | reverse complement strand
TCTCTCTCTCTCTCTCTCTCTCTCTCTCTCTCTCTCTCTCTCTCTCTCTCTCTCTCTCTCTCTCTCCCCCTCTCCCCCACATTCTTTCTCTTTCCATACCTCTCATTCCCTACTTGTGCTCTAACCCCAAAGAATGAGTATAAAATCCTAAAACCAGGACACTAGGCAAATTAAATTTGGAAAGGCCAGCCACAAGGGTGATGATTTTCCTTACTCTCAAAAACCATTTATTAAGTGGAAGAGAGATTGCAATATGCATCTGTGGGAGAAGTAGCTACACCAACAAAGTCATGGCTCTTTGAAGTTTGTTGTTGTAATTGTTCAGTAATTTCAGAATCTTCATAACCCTATTTGGGGTTTTCTTGGCAAAGATACTGGAGTGGTTTTTCCATTTCTTTCTCTAGCTCATTTGACATATGAGGAAACCAAGGCAAACAGGGTGAAGTGACTTGTCCAGATTCCTAGTTGCCCTTTTTTGAAGTATAGGAGTATTTTAGCTAATAATAATAATTGTTAGCATTTATACATAAGGTTTACAAAGAGCTTTACAAATATGGTCTCATTGTATCCTTACAACAATGGAAAGTAGTGAGAAGTTATAGTTTTGGGCTTTCAATTGCACCATTAAGATTTTAGGTGGAGGTAATCCTGGGACCCATGGGGTCCTGGGAGAAGAGACATCTGAGCAGTCCTGCCTAGAAGGACTGAGAAGGAGACAGTGACCTCTCAGACTCCCTTGCAGTCTGAGGATTCTAGGATAACAGAAATGTGGAGGCAGAGGCCCCATATGAGGCTTGTGAAGTCAGCTGAGTGAGTTTTTGGATTAGTCCCCAAGGTCTTTCTGGGTAACAATTTCACTTGAATAGACCCTGCTATAAATAAGATGCTATGGTAAAGTTTATGAAGGTACAGAGATAAATAAAGCATAGTCCCTTCTCTCCAAGGGCTTTGAGTAAGACATGTAAGATCTGCACTCAACTATAAACCAGAGTGTGATGAGTGAGAAGTACAAAATGGACTGAGTTAAAAGGAAAGAGGTAGAGATCACTTCTGGCAGGATATGAGGTGGGACAAAATCTAGAAAGTTTTCATGAAGTAGATGACCTTAGATCTGAGCCTTGAAGAATGGTTATGATTGATTAAAGAGAAGAAGGAAGAGCATTTCAGATGCAGCAGGAGATAAGTCTGAAATGGAAAGTTTGGGCCAGGATGTGAAGGACTTTGAATGCTCAGCTCAAGAATTTAGATTCTATTAAGTGGTTAAAGGAGAGCTGTTGAAGACTTTTGAGCAAGAGCATTGATACCTAAATCAACCCACTCTGAAGTCTCCAGGGAAAGTCATATTGCTTCCTGGTTACTTAGAACAATTCTTTAGGGTGCCTAAGCCAGGGTGCTGTACAATTCTCTCTTCCTCCTTCTCACCCTTTGCCCACTCTCCCCCAAACAATCCTTCAGTGTTCTGTTTTCTGTTAGTGGTCAAAAATCATTAACAGAAACAAATTCCCACTAAGGCAATCTCTGTCCATGGTAGCTATATTATTTTATGCTTCTTGAAGTTTTCTATATTTTGAAAGAGGAAGCCTCTTATTATCCATGATATTGAGACAATCATCACTCCCTTGGTTCCCTCATCTGTACAATGTAGGGATTGGTGGCCTTTAGGTCCTCTCTCAACTTTATATTTTATAGTCCTCATCCCACAAAATTCATTATCTATAATTAAGTGGGCACCCAAGTAGCACAAAGTTCTGGATCTAGAGTCAGAAAGATATAAGATCAAATCCAGCTTCAGACACTTACTAATTGTGTGATCGTGGGCAAGTCACTTCATCCTGTTTACCTCCATTTCCTCATCTATAAAAATAATGGATAAGGAAATCGCAAATTCATTGCCAGAGTAACTAGATAGTTTGCCAAGTATCTTTGCCTCCCCTCCACCAAAAAAAAAGGGTCATGAAGAGCCGGACACAACTTAAATGATTCAACAACAACAACAATGTGCCAAGTGCTGTGTTAAGTGCTGGGAATACAAATATGAGGAGAAATAAAGAGAGTCCCTAATCTCTGGGGCAGAAGATAACACATAAATAATGGCAGAAGACAACACATAAAAGGATACAGGAAAGAGATGTGAGAAAAGGTATCCCCCCAAGGACCAAGAAGAGAAAGTTCAGTGTCCAGAAGTACAGCTTGAAAAGGGAATAAAACATGTTTAGCCTGGGCATCCTCCTTAAAATGGAGAACCTGGGAAGAACAAGCCAATTAGAAGAAGAGGTCATAAGGGTGGAGGATGTTTCCAGTGTGAGAAATTGTCTGGGGTGAAGCAAACTTCCAAGGATGAATAAGTTTCTGAGGAATGGTAGAGAAGATCCAGAGAATCATGACTGCAGCCTGCAGAAGAATGAAGACTCCATGTCTCTGTTTCTTTGTTTCTTTCTACTTTCAATGTGGAGTTTTTCTCATATTGCTCCATGATCTTAGATAGAGCACTTCATCTCTCTAAGCCTGTTGCCTCATCTATAAAATGAGCATTTACTTGTTCATTTATTCAACCAAGGAATGGAGGAAGGGAGATAATTTGGATCATATAACTTTGGAAAGCTTATGTGGAAATCTGTTATTGCACGTAATTGGCAAATAAATAAATAAATAAATTACAAGAACTGCCATGAAGGTAAAATAAGATAATGTTTATAAAATGTTTGTAAACCTTGGAGCACCATATAAATCTATTATTAGCAAACTCCACCTACCTCACTTTTCTCATCTATGAAATGGGCATAATGAATAGTATCTATCTCCCAGGATTGTTTTAAGGATCAGATGAGATAATTATTATAAAGTGCTTAGCACAGAGCCCCCATTACATAGATGCTGGTTATTATTATTATTAAAGGTGAAATTTTAGTTTTCCATGTCTCCTGTCACTGCCAAAATTAAATTCAGTGTCTGATTCTATCTCCACATGCTTCTTACTGATATCAACCTATGTATTGCTGGACCTCTATGTTTCATCGACTTCTGTCTGTGCCTCTGATTTCAGCTTCCATCTCTGTGTCTCCATCTCTCCCTGCCTGCAGTCTCTGTTTCCCTCCGGTGATGCCTCAGTGTTTATTTCTTCTCCTTTGCCAGGTCCAATTTGAAACATTAATTAGTGATGAATTAGCAGCCTAAATCCCAGCCGCCACCATAGCTCCAGGCCCCTGGGCTCTTAGGAAGGACCTTGCAAATCTGATCTTAATACCTCTCTCCTCCTCTCCTTGGGCAATTACTTTTCACATGATTTGTCTAGAGAGGTGGTGGCCAACCCTGCACCCATCCAGGGGATAGCAAGTTCATTTTGTCAATTAATTATTGACCAGCTTATTTCACACTGGGAGGTGTTGAGAGGTAGGAATTGCATGTTATGAAATCATTACTATAATGATACAGCAGCAACAGTCCTGGTTATCACAGCTGTGAAGGGCCCCAGTGCCCAGGGATATGGACTTGATGCTAATGGGAGGTTAAAAATGGCAGGACAAGAGGGAGAGATCCTGGGCTGAGAGACAAGGAACCTCTGACCAAGGAGTTCTGATCCTACCGTGTGTGATCTTGGCAAGGTCTTGACTTCTCTGGCTTTAGTTTCTCGATCAATAAAATGGGTAGAAAAATTAAATGCAATTCACTTGTCATATATTAAGTATCATACAACCAGGTCTTGAACTTGTATTGTTGTTCAGTTGTTTCAATCATGTTCAACTCTTCATGATCTCATTTGAGATTTTCTTGGCAGAGATACTGGAGTGGTTTGCCATTTCCTTCTCCAGTTTTTTTACAGATGGGGAAATGGAGGCAAACAGATCAAGTGACTTGATCAATGTCACATAGTCCGTAAGTGTCTGAGACTGGATTTGACCCCAGGAAGATGAGTCTTCCAAACTCTGGACCCAGCACTTTAACCACTGTGCAACCTAGCCGCCCCACTTTGCACATGGTAGGAGCTTAATAAATGCTTGTTGAGTTGACTTGATTTGACCCAAGTTTGAATCCTGGTTCCAACACTTACCACCTGTGTGGCATTGGGGAAATAAATCACTTGACATATTTGATCTCAGCTCCCTCATCCATGACCCACAAAGTACATGCTACATATAAAATGTTACTCTTTGCACATATGCTAGCAAGTTCAGGGATTTCAGGTAAGAGGGATCAGAAATCCAGGCTATGAGATTGGGCAACAAAGGGTGAAAGTCTCAAGTAGAGGTCCTGGGCAACTAGAAATCAGGGGCATAGGCTGAACAGTGAAAGTAAGAAGAGATCAGAAAACAGGCAAGAGACCTAACGACCATGAGACATCAGACAGAATAATATTCCAGACTCAGTTGCTTTTTAAGGAAGATACTATAGGTTAGAGGAAAGAGGATTGGATTTGGAGTCCTGAGTCCACGTACTGACTGAATGATTTTATTTTATTTTATTTTTCAGGTATACACAATTGACAATCAAAAAAAGATAAAAGACAGAAAATACAGAAAATTTTAAAAAATTAATTACACTCTAAATTTACAGCATTTTCCCAAGTGGAGGAAAGTCTCATATCAGTTCTCCCAATCATGTCCATTCTCTCTTGCTTTGAGAAGTGTTAGTGTGAGTCATTACATTGTTTTGTGCCAAAAATTAGTTTCTGCATCAGTCTTAGTCTGGCGCAATCTAGCTTTTAATGCTGCCTTGCTATGGAATGATATTTGCTCATTATTTAGGATTCCGAAAAATGCTTTATATATGTAACCATGATTACTCTGGTCCCCACTGCCTGGAAGCCACGTATTTCATATGTGTTATATCTTGCCGCTCCCCCCAGAAATCTCTGGGATCCTGATGGGAGTTTGGGGATATCAAGGCTTTCTGCTGTTGGCCCCCAGCCCTACTGTAAGAGATTCTCTGAAGCCCAGTTTCATTTAAGCACTTAACAGTTGGTTAGCTTTTATAAAGAAATATTTATTTCAAAGGTGTAATAATAACAAACATACAAACATACTTACCAACTCATAGGGCATAATCTTATTCCCATGCCCATGCTACCCCATACTCTGAGGAGGGGAAGGCAATTGGCTCTTGTAGAACAGTCCCAAGCTCCAAGTCCAATGACCCCCTTTGGGCTCCAAGCCCAGACAATCTGGCTTCTCAGGGTTTCCCTGCCAAGATGGCTGACTGCAGCATCCAGCCTGGCATCCTGGGTCCAAGGTTGCTGTGGCTCAATGATTTCAAGTCCAATAGGGATTATACCTCCTGCACCTGAAACTGAGAAGGACCAATGACACCAAACACACTTCTCAGGGCCATGAGCCCCAAAAAGGAGCTGGGAACCACTTAGTGGTTCAGTTCATGGCACCCACACTATGGGTAGAACTTTACCTTCTAAGGACACCAGACCAGAAGGAGAATAAGTCCTGTAATTTTGTTTTGTTTTGTTTTGTTTTCCCTTAAGGTAAACAGATTGAAGTGACTTGCTCAGAGTCACCCAGCTGGGAAGTGTCTGAGGCAAAATTTGAACCAAGGTCCTCCCGACTCCAGACCTGGCACTCTACCAAGGTGCCATCCAGCTGCCCCATAGGCTTCATAAGACTTACAAGTGTGTCCATGGCACAAAAAAGGTGACAAACTCCTGGTCTAAATGACTTTGAGGGCATTTCCAGTTCTGCTCCTATAATCCTATGGCTCCAAGTCCAGCTTTCTTTATATTGTCATGAAAATAATCTCACAACTTCCTGACCTGGATCATAGGTGGTTTTGGTGTGTGTTGGGTCTATATCCACAAATGGGAAGCAAGTAAAGGAGCCAGGAGAAAAGCATCTCTGGCAGTCTTGAGCACAACGGTCAGTTCTGGACAGCAGTATCTTTATGTGAAACAAAGCCCAGTGCATAGCCCTAACCCAACTCTAAATTCATTCTTGGTAAAAATGATAAACATAACTAGCTTTTAGAGCCCAAGTTGTCTATAAGTGAGATAAGGTCAAATAGGCCATTTAAAACGTGAGTGCCAAGGTTTCAGGGGACTTCCAGTTAAGATGGCGGCAGAGTAAGGAGCAGCTGCTCGATCTTTCCTAACCAATGCATACAGGACTCCTCAAGGGGACATAAAAACGAATCCAGTTTAAGGAAGGAGCCCCACAACAGGGCACAGCATTGAAGGTACGCAGAATCGGGGCATTTCCACGCTATAAAGGGGTGAAACAGCTCTCACTAAAACGGGAGAGGAAGAAGCCCAAGAGTGAAAACAGGACTGGGGCAACCAGTAAATTACTAGCAGCCCCAGGGCTTGTACCTGTGAGCGGCCAGATGTGGGACCCCAAGTGGCTGGGGGGACGCACAGACTTTCCCCAGCGTCTATGCGGGTGAAGGCTCTGACCAGGGAACAAAGAAAGATCACCAACGCAGGGGCTTCCCCCAAGTGTCTAAGCAGGCGAAGGCTCTGAGCCCAGAGGAATAAAGAACCCTAAAGCAGGGACTTTCCCCAGCGGCTTGCACGGGTGAAAGTGCTGCCCCAGGCGGAATAAAGAAACCTAAAGCAGGGGCTTTCCCCAGCGTCCTGCGGGAGTGAAGGCTCTGCTCCTGGCGGAATAAAGATTTCCAGCACAGGCTAGGACATCTAGTGAGGACCTGGGGCAGACGGGAGCGGGGCTGTGGAAGCAGCCCCCGAGACCGCTGAAGGAGCCTTGGACAGAGGGGCAGATCAGGAACTACCAGGAGACCAGATGGACCCCGAGGACAAGAAGACCAGAGCCATCAGAAGCTTAGAAAGCGCAAGCAGACCCTGAGTGTGAAGACAAAGCTGAAAAGGGGCAGGGCTAACAATGGCAAGCAATAGGGAAGCCCAGAAGAAAAAGACTATCAAGAGAAACTCTGGAACACTCGACAACTTCTACACAGAGAAAATCCAGACAACAGAGGAAGAAAAACAAAAATCCAAACCTCCCCAAAAAAATGAAAGCTGGTCACAAGCTATTGAAGAGTTCAAAAATGAAATGTTGAGGAAGATGGAAGAAATCTGGCAAGAAAATAACAGTTTAAAAGGCAGAATTTCGCAATTGGAAAGTGAGACAAGTCAACTGAAGACCAGAAATGACCAGATTGATAAGGAAAACCAAAAGATTATAGCTGAAAACCAAAAGATTATAGCCGAAAACCAGTCCTTAAAGGCTAGAATCGAACATTTAGAAACCAATGATCTCTCAAGACAACAAGAACAAATAAAACAAAGTCAAAAGACTGATAAAATAGAAGGAAACATGAAATATCCCAATGAGAAAGTGACAGACCAAGAAAACCAGTCTAGAAGAGACAATTTGAGAATCATTGGTCTTCCAGAAAAGGCAGAAATTAATAGAAACTTGGACTCCATGCTCAAAGAAATTATTCAGCAAAATTGCCCTGAAGTTCTACAACAAGAGGGCAATATAGACATTGAAAGGATCCATAGATCACCCTCTACACTGGACCCAGAAAATTCAACACCCAGGAATATAATAGCGGAATTGAAGAGCTTTCAAGTAAAAGAAAAAATCTTACAAGAAGCCAGAAAGAGACAATTCAAATATCAAGGAGCACCAATAAGGATCACACAGTATCTGGCAGCCTCCATGCTAAAAGACCGCAAGGCTTGGAATACAATATTCAGAAAGGCAAGAGAGCTGGGCCTTCAGCCACGAATCAACTACCCAGCGAAACTAACCATATACTTCCAGGGGAAAGTATGGGCATTCAACAAAATTGAAGAATTCCAAGTTTTTGCACAAAAGAGACCAGGACTAAATGGAAAGTTTGACACTCAACCACAAAAATCAAGAGAAAGATGAAAAGGTAAATAAGAAACAGAGGGAAAAGAAAGAAAACTCATAATCTTTTAAGCTTGACTCTTTAAGGGCATAAATAAGATCTAATTATCTGTATTACTAGGTGGAGAAATGCTATGTATAATTCTCTGTAGTGAACTATATACACTATTATAATATTCACTATTATAGCAACCAGAAGAATAATTCATAGGGAGAGGACAGGATACTAAATGGTCTAAGGTGACATGGGGGGTGGTAAAGAGGGGGGGAATAGTAGGGGACACCAAGAAAAATCTGAGTAACTAAGAAAAATAAGATATTCTATTACACACAAAGAGGGCATGGGAAGGGGAGGGGATAAATACTACCATAAGAAGGAGAGGAAGAGAGCATAATCAAACCTTACTCTCAGCGTAATCAACCTGGAGAGGGAAGAGTAGCTTTATTATCCATTCAGACAAAAAACTCTATCTAACCCTACTGAGAAAGTCAGAAGCGATAAACCAAAGGGAGCAGGGGAGTGGGGAGGCCAAAAAAGGGAGGGGAGAAGAAGGGGGAGGGAATTCATTTGGTCTTTAAAAAACAAAAAGAGGGGAATAACAAGGGAGGGGGCAGAAAGGGAAGTCAATCAAGGGAGGGGATAAGGGATACTGGCTCAAAGCAAACCACTGGTTTAAAAGGAAATAGTGTAAGAAGAAGGGGTGGGTCTAGGGGAGGATACAAAAATGTCAGTGAATACACAACTAACAATTGTAACTCTGAATGTGAATGGGATGAACTCGCTCATAAAACGGAAGCAAATAGCAGAGTGGATGTAAACATGTTAACAGGTTAAAAATGAATATTAATAAATGTTAAAAATGGAAAAAAAACGTGAGTGCCAGTCTTCCCAACTCTGAGAAAAGCCCTCGGCTAGCACGGAGGGAAACCCAAAGATGAATCAGACAGCCCCTACCCACCCTTGCTGAGTCTGTAGTCTATTGGCGATATAAATGATGTGGCAAGTGACATGATAATATAGGAGAGAAAGAGAGAGAGACAGAGAGAGGAGTGACAGAGACAGCAGAGACAAAGAGACAGAGAGACAGAGAGAGAGGAGACAGAGAAAGACAGGCAGAGAGGAGACAGAGACAGAAATAGAGAGAAGAAAGAGAGAGAGGGGAGAGACAGAAAGACAAAGGGAGAAAGAGAGAAAAGAAGAGAAGAGGAGAGGAGAGAGACAGAGAGGGGTAGGAAAGAGAGAGAAAAAGAAAGAGAGAGAGAGAGAGAAAGAGAGAGAGAGAGAGAGAGAGAGAGAGAGAGAGAGAGAGAGAGAGAGAGACTGCTACACTCACTAAAACTGCTGTTTCAGTCAGTTGCTAACTATAGGACACTGGGAAAGTCTTTTAGCATCTCTCAGATTCATTTGTAAAATGAAGGGAGTTGAACATGTCCTTGAAAACCCCTTCTACTCTAAGGCTATCTGAATCTGTGAGCATGCATAGAGCATGGCTTCACCATAGGAGGACCATTAAATTGGGAAAGAGTTGGATCTGGTTAGAATTGAGTTTTAGAAATGGTCATGAAAATGTGATTGACATGAAGATGAGATTAAAGATGGGCTGGGGTTGGCATAATGTTTAGGATTAGGATTAAGTATGGGGACAACTAGGTGGTACAGTGGATAGAGCACTAAAACTGGAGTCAAAAGGATCTGGATTAAAATCTGATCTCAGATATTTCCCAGCTCTGTGACCCTGGGTGAGTCACTTAACCCCCATTTGCCTAGCCTTTACCCTTCTGTTTTAGAGTTGTTACTAAAATAGAAGGTAAAAGCTAAAAAAAGAGAATTAGGACAATCCCAAGAGATTTATGAGAAAGAATGCTATCCACATCAAGAGAAAAATCTGTGGGCGTAGAAATGCAGAAGAAAAACATATGACTTATCACTTGTTTAATAGGTACATGCTTTGGGATTTTGGTTTTAAAAGATTACTCTATTACAAAAATGAATAATATGAAAATAGGTATCAAGTGATAACATTTTAATAACCCAATGGAATTGCTTGTTGGCTCGGGAGGGGGGAAGGGAGAGGGAAGGGAGAGAAAATGAATCATGTAAACATGGAACAATATTTAAAATAAGTAAATAAAAATAAAGTTCTTTTATTTTTTATTTTAAACATTTATTAATATTCATTTTTAACCTGTTTACATGCTTCATGCCCCTACTTTCCCCTTCACTCCCCGCACTCCCCCCACCCATGGCCGAAGCACATTTCCACTTGTTGTAACATGTGTCCTTGTTCAGGGCCTATTTCCATATTGTTGATAGTTGCATTGGTGTGGTAGTTTCGAGTCCACATCCTCAATCATGTCCGCCTCAGCCCATGCATTCAAGCAATTGTTTATCTTCTATGTTTCCTCTCCTGCAGACCTTCCTCTGAATGTGGGTAGCGTCTTTACCATAAATCCCTCAGAGCTGTCTTGTGTCATTGCATTGTTGCTGGTATAGAAGTCCATTACATTCGATTTTACCATAGTATATCAGTCTCTGTGTACAACGTTCTTTTGGCTCTGCTCCTTTCACTCTGCACCAGTTCCTGGAGGTCTTTCCAGTTCACCTGAATCTCCTCCAGTTTATTATTCTTTTTAGCACAATAGTATTCCATCACCAGCATATACCACAATTTGTTCAGCCATTCCCCAATTGAAGGACATTCCCTCCTTTTCCAGTTCTTTGCCACCACAAAAAAAGCAGCTATAAATATTTTTGTACAAGTCTGTTTATCTATGATCTCTTTGGAGTACAAACCCAACAATGGTATGGCTGGATCAAAGGGCAGGCATTCTTTTATAGCCCTTTGAGCATAGTTCCAAATTGCCAGCCAGAAGGGTTGGATCAGTTCACAACTCCACCAGCAATGCATTAATGTCCCAGTTTTGCCACATCCCCTCCAACATTCATTACTTTCCCCTTCTTTCATTTTAGCCAATCTGCTAGGTGTGAGGTGATACCTCAGAGTTGTTTTGATTTGCATTTCTCTAATTATTAGAGATTTAGAACAACTTTCTCATGTGCTTATTGATACTTTTGATTTCTTTACCTGTGAATTGCCTATTCATGTCTCTTGCCCATTTATCAATTGGGGAATGGCTTGATTTTTTATACAATTGATTTAACTCCTTGTATATTTGAGTAATTAGACCCCTGTCAGGGTTTTTTGTTATAAAGATTTTTTCCCAATTTGTTGTTTCCCTTCTGATTTTGACTACATTGTTTTTGTTTGTACAAAAGCTTTTTAGCTTGATATAATCAAAACCATTTAATTTACATTTTGTAATTTTCTCTAACTCTTGCTTGGTTTTAAAATCTTTCTTTTCCCAGAGATCTGATAGGTATACTATTTTGTGTTCACTTAACTTATTTATAGTTTCCCTCTTTATATTCAGGTCATTCACCCACTCTGAATTTATCTTGGTGTAGGGTGTGAGATGTTGATCTAAACCTAATCTCTCCCATATTGTTTTCCAAATTTCCCAGCAGTTTTTGTCAAATAGTGGATTCATGTCCCAAAAGTTGGGCTCTTTGGGTTTATTATACACTGTCTTGTAGACATCATTAACCCCAAGTCTATTCCACTGATCCTCACTTCTATCTCTTAGCCAGTACCATATTGTTTTGGTGACTGCTGCTTTATAGTATAGTTTAATATCTGGTACTGCTAGGCCCCCTTCCTTCACATTTTTTTCATTATTTCCCTTGATATTCTTGATCTTTTGCTATTCCAAATGAATTTTGTTATAGTTTTTCCTAATTCAGTAAAGAAGTTTTTTGGTAATTTGATAGGTATGGCGCTAAATAGGTAAATTAATTTGGGTAGAATGTTCATTTTTATTATGTTAGCTCGTCCTACCCATGAGCAATCAATGGCTTTCCAATTGTTGAGATCCTGTTTTATTTGTCTGGAAAGTGTTTTGTAGTTTTTATCATATAATAGCTGTGTCTGTTTTGGTAGATAGACTCCCAAATATTTTATATTGTCTAGGGTGATTTTAAATGGTGTTTCTCTTTCTACCTCTTGCTCCTCTAATGAGTTGGAAATGTATAGAAATGCTGATGATTTATGTGCATTTATTTTGTATCCTGCAACTTTGCTAAAGTTGTTGATTATTTCTACTAGCTTCTTAGTTGATTCTCTAGGATTTTTTAAGTAGACCATCATATCATCTGCAAAGAGAGATAGCTTAGTCTCCTCATTGCCTATTTTGATACCTTCAATTTCTTTTTCTTCTCTAATTGCTATTACTAGTGTTTCTAGTACTATGTTGAATAATAGTGGTGATAATGGGCATCCTTGTTTCACTCCTGATCTTATTGGAAAGGCTTCTAATTTATCCCCATTGCATATGATGTTTGTTGATGGTTTTAGGTATATACTGTTTATTATTTTTAGGAAAGGTCCTTCTATTCCTATACTTTTCAATGTTTTCAATAGGAATGGATGCTGTATTTTGTCAAAGGCTTTTTCAGCATCTATTGAGATAATCATGTGATTTTTGTTTGTTAGACTGTTGATATGGTCAATTATGTGGATGGTTTTCCTAATGTTGAACCATCCTTGCATTCCTGGTATAAATCCCACCTGATCATGGTGGATGATCTTCTTAATTACTTGCTAGAGTCTCTTTGCTAATAACGTTCTTTTTTTTTTAACCCTTGTACTTTGGTGTATTGTCTCATAGGTGGAAGATTGGTAAGGGTGGGCAATGGGGGTCAAGTGACTTGCCCAGGGTCACACAGCTGGGAAGTGGCTGAGGCCGGGTTTGAACCTAGGACCTCCTGTCTCTAGGCCTGACTCTCACTCCACTGAGCTACCCAGCTGCCCCTAAAGTTCTTTTAATGAAAAAAAGTTTTAAAGATTAAGTGTGGAGTTGAGACTAGGGATGGGGGTGGGATTAACATTAGGATTGGGGGCTAAAATTGAGATTGGGATTGAGATTTTTTTATTGGGATGAAGAACTAAGTTCCAGCTATAATTAGGATAGATGATAGGTTTAAAAAACAGATTGTAACTCATATTAGGTTTGAATATTAAGGTGGGTGATGGTTTTTGTGTTGGGGCTAGGGTAAGGAAAAAATTTAGAATTGGGTTCAAAGTAGCGATAGGATTCGGAGCTAGGATTTAGGATGGTTCTGAGGTTGGATTGAAATTAAAATTCGAACTATGGCTAGGAATTGCAGTAGGATAAGACTGAGATGGAGTTAGAGTTGGTTGAGCGATAAAGTGGTCCAGTGGAGAGAATTCTAGGTCTGGACTCTGTAAGATCTGAGTTTGCATCAGCTTCAGACATTAATTAGCTGTGTGGCCCTAGACCAGGTTATCCCAGTTTCCTCATCTATAAAATGAGCTGGGAAGGGAAATGGCCAACCACTCCAGTATCTTACCAAGAAAACCTCAAATGGGGTCCCAAAGTGTCAGACAAGACTGAAATGACTTGAACAACCACAATAGACTGGGATGGGGATTGGGGAGAAGAGTTGGGCTTGAAGAGGGAGTGGCAGCTAGATGGAAGATGCAGGTGAGGATGGGATCCTGGTCAGGACCACACTGCCCACTTCTTAATTAAGCACCTCCCTTAGTCCAGCTTCCCAAGTGGCTCCATTGGCTGTGAGAATATGGCAGAATTCTTGGCTGAGCTGAGAATTGTGGGCCCACCATCTAGAAAACTGCTGGAAAACTAATTTAAAAACCTGTTCCAGCTGATTTCATGTCTCCACACGCCTCATGGCTGGCATGTTCAATGATGCCCCACCCCCACCCCCTCTCCACAAAGCTATCTCTCTCTCTCTTGCCTCCCCACCCCCTCCGCTTCCCATGAGGCCGATAAGAAGTTGTGGACATTTTTATTAACTCCCCAGCAAGAGTCCCCACACCTGGGTCTCCTCCTCTCTCAGTCTGTAATGAGATGGAAGGGGACCCAGTAGCAAAGGGAAGGAAGATGCAAAAATAGGGAGAGATATGGGAAAGGAGCATCGGGCAGGAGGAGATGGCACAAAGACTGGCATAGAGGGTCAGGGGCTAGGAAATGGGAGCAGGGAATTTTTCTGAAGAAATAATGATATGGGGGAAGAAATATAGATGAGGAACAGTGGGAATGGGGATAGAATACTTTTTCTTTCTCAAGTGGGTTATGAGAGAAGGGGGACAAATGAGGGATGAAGAAATCCACCTCCCTGTCTTAATAATGACATAAGGCAGGAGATAACTGAGGATGGAGGACAAGTCACCAAATAGGGGGATGGAAAAGAGGGCATAAGAACAGAATCTCTTCCTTTGCCTCCTTGGCCAGGGGAACATACAGGTTTGGAGCATTAGAGCCTGCCCCCCCCCCACTTCTGCTAACTCACATTCCCACCTATCTCCAAGAACTATTTCCTGTCTGCAGTCTTGCTCCTTCCCCCATTTCTCCTTTCCCAAACCAAGAAATATAAATGGTAATTTTTTTAGAACCAATGCTGTTGCCTTGGAAACAATTCCCCACTAACCCAAGGAGCAGAGGAGAGATGGTGGACACCAACCCCCAAACCTTCCCAGACACTCTCTTCCCCCTTCCCCCTCCACTCTGCCCCGAATCACTCCAGACCCAGCCTGTCTGTGGACAAGAATTCTGGATCTTGAACTAAAAATAGCCCCTCCTTCCCTATGACTTTCCCAGTCGGGACCATGCTTTCCTGAGGAGCAAAGGAGATCATCGGCTTTGCCTTGGAAACTTTGAGACAGGGCTCTCATCTTGGATGGGCACTGCAGCCCCACAGACAGACCACAGACAGCAGAGAAGGAAAAAGGAAGAGAGAAAGGTGCAGAGAGTACCTGAGGGCAGAATATCCTCCTCTCCAGTGCCAGCTAGAGATCTCCTGGCCCTCCTGCAGGCTACTCTCTGGCAGCTCAGAGAAGGGCAAACTTAGATCACACACACACACACACACACACACACACACACACACACACACACACACACCCTCCATCTCCTGGACAAAACCTAAAGATATTGGGGAAGCCTCCCTTGTATCTAATGCTATCTAAACTTGAGTTTGGGGGGACAGAGGGAAGGGGAAAGACTCAAAGGAACATTTAGGGGTGGGAGAGACGGGGAGCAAGATAGGGGAGAGGGAGGAAGGGGAGAGATGGGGGAGAGAGAGACAGACAAAAAGAGAGAGAGGAAGAGGGAGGAAGGGAAGAGACAAACAGAGAGAGGCAGAAAAGAGAAAGGGGAAGAGGGAGGAAGGGGAGAGACAGAGAGAGAGAAGAGAAGAAAAGAGGAGAGGAGAGATTGAGATTGAGATTCCCAGAAGGGCTATAGACTACACACAGACTCATGTTGTAGAATTATAACCCCAAGGTGACCAAGCTGGAAGAACCCTCTGAGACCATCTTGATCTAAAATAACTTGATCTGCCCAAGCATCATTCTCTGAGTTAACAGCAGAGCCTGAATTAGGACCCAAGGCTACTGACTTCTGAGTTAAAACTCAATCCACTTCATATTTGACTCCTTGAAGATAGAAACTGAGTCCCTTCTGAACTTTATGTCTCTTCTATACCCCAACCCAAATCACCTACATCCAGATTTCCTCCCTCCCCAAGAAGCAGTAACTATAGCTATATCCAGCCTGTCATAGGCTTATTCCCATTTCATTGTCTTTGTGGAATGTGTTCAGAGGCCAGGACAGGTCTCATCTCCCTTATAAAGGTTTGTTGGATTCAGTTCAATAAGTGATTCAATACCCCTCCTTCAGTTGGAGAGCCCCTGTCACAAATAAGACTTGGGTTCTGGTGTGGGCTTTGTTAATTATAACTATGTGATTTTGTCACTTAATCTCTCAGCTTCGGTTTTACCATCTGTAAAATGGAGGCAACATAAGAGTTCTCTGCCTCAAAGGGAGGATCAAGTCAAATTATAGTTGTGAAAATGCTTTGTAAATAAGCATTTTATGAACTAGTTGGCAGGGTTTTTAATGAGGAGTCACAGGTCTTGGGTTCAAATCCCACTTTTATCACTAAAAACTTCAATGACTTTAATTATTTAATCTCCATTGACCCCAACTTTCTAGTTTATAAAATAAAAAGGGTTAGACCTGAAGGTCTCTGAGGTCTCTTCCAATTCTAAGAGTCTATAAAATGCTACATGTCAAAGGGACTATGAAGATATAGATGAAAAGACTGAGGCCTAGAAAGAAGTAATTATTTCTTTTTTTAATTAACTAATTAATCTGTTTGTTACATTAGACTTCTCAGTTAACTCCCCCTCTCCCCTCCCCCATTAGAGAAGGCATCATTTGACAAAAAGATATATGCGTATATAAAACTATGTCTTACTTATTTCTATTTCTCTATTTATACTATTAATGTTAATATATGGATTACTATTTCTATTTATCAGTTCAGGCAGCTAGGTGGTACAATACAAAAAGATACTGTTTAAATAATGTCTTGTGTATATCCACCTCCAGAGAAAGAATTGATAAATGGAGTCAGGAAGATCTGAGTTCAAATCCAGCCTTAGATTCTTCCTAGCTGTGTGACCCTGGGCAAGTCACTGGACCCTGTTGGCCTCAGTTTCCTCATCTGTCAAATGAGCTGAAGAAGGAAATGGCAAACCAGTTTAGTGTCTTTGCCAAGAAAACTCCAGATGGGGTCAGGAAGAGTCAGACATGACTAAAACAACAGAACCATGTCAACCCAGAGAAATAGCATGCCCAAAGTCATCTATTAAGGGACAGAGAAGCAGGAGGAAAACCCAGGCTCTGACTCTCAGTAGAGTCCATCCTGCTACACCACCACTGCCTCCTTCCATGCCCAGCAATCAGGCAGCAGAAGTGGAATGGGCATCACTATGGGCACATGTATACTTCCATGAACAGTCCTGTACACAACACATGCAAACACATTTAAACACACTCCTGATCACCCTAAAAACATGGGAATAGGAGGCAGAATCCCTGAAGCTAGGGCTGCTACCAGGGCACCAGTGATCTTGGGCGAAGTTGCATTTTGAGTGTGTCATCTCTCCCGTGAGAAAGAAGGGGCCATCTCATCACTCCAAGGTCCTGGGGACAGCCCTGCCCTGGGGATGCTACACTAGATGAATTCAGACAAGTCTTTTCCCCTCTCAAGACCTCAGTTTCCCCATCGGCAAACTGGGGAAAATACTCACTCGCTGTGATTTTCCTCTGACTACTAAAGGGAGACAATGAGATCATAGCTGAAAAGCAACATCTCCTAAGTAACTGTCAGATTTTATTCAGAGGAGAGCTCCCTCGGCCAATCAGAATATGGCATTGACCAAGACTCAACCCAGGCTGGATTCTTATCTGTCCTTAGGGAGGGATGCTGAGAATGCATGTGGAGGGAGGGAAGAGGGGGTAGCATTGCCAAGGCCATTCTCAGAGCAGGCAGAAGGCAGTGATGCATAGAGCTGTGACCACGAAGAGTCAACAGGTTCCTTTCAAGAGGTCAGTAAGGGCAATTAGTTCAGGGGGAAATGTGAGCTCAGAACAAGCTGAGCCAGTCCTAGACTTTCTTGTCCTATGGGATCCCTGAGACCAAAGGTGGACTGAGTCTGCTGCCTTAATAAGCCTCCATCCCATGACCACTCTCACCCAGATTTCCTTTCTTTCTCCCCAGGATATATGTGTATGTGTACACATGCATACATTTACATACATATGGAGAAAGGAAGAGAGAAAGAAAGAGAGGGGAGGGAGAGACAGACAGAGAGAGAAAGAGGGAGAAAAGCAAAGAGGAGAGGAGAGAGACGAGAGGAGACAAGAGGAGAGGAGAGAAAAAAGAGGAAGAAAGAGGAGAGAAAGGGAAGAGAACAGGAGAGAGAGAGAGAGAGAGAGAGAGAGAGAGAGAGAGAGAGAGAGAGAGAGAGAGAGAGAGAGAGAGAG
>NC_058133.1:266111888-266128767 GCF_016433145.1 Gracilinanus agilis | reverse complement strand
CTCTCTCTCTCTCTCTCTCTCTCTCTCTCTCTCTCTGTCTCTCTGTCTCTGTCTCTGTCTCTCTCTCTTCCCACCCCTGTCTCTTAGCCTGTCTTTCTCCCTCCAGGTCAGTCTCTGACTCTCAGTCTGTGTGTGTGTGTCTGTGTCTCATTTTCTATCTCCACTACCCTCCTTTCTTTTCCTGTCCCCATTTCTCTGTGTCTCTGTTTCAGTTATTCTCCTTGTCTTAGCCTCTGGGGCCATGCCTCTCCCTCTGTATCTCTGTATCCATCTCTGCCTCCTGACCTCTCTTTGTGCTTCTGTCTCCTTGGCTGGCTGTCACCCAGTTTCTCCCTCTCTCCTTCTCCCCTCCCCACTCCTCTTCACTGCTGAGCCAGTGGTCCTGCCAAGGGAGGAGAATGGCTTTCACAGCTCATTCCCTTAATGGCCAAACAGTGGCTGGCTGCATAGACAATGAGGTCTGCTGACACACAGGACAGGGTACCCTGATCTCTGGAGTGAGATGAGAGATCGCTGTCTGCAAGGGTACATGGGGATGGAGGAGAGAGGCTCTTCAGGCAGAGTATGACCCCAGAATATTTCAGGGTGCAAGAGGGATGAGTTGAGGAGCCTGATTACTGTTCTCCTCCACCCAACCTCCCCAGAAAGAGAAGCAGGATAGGTTCCCTGAGTCCAAGTGACCCCAGTCCTGGACATGGTCCTAGATTTGAGTCTTTGTATGCTTCTTAATAACTGAATAACCTTGGCAAGGTGACCTTGAGCTATGTGCCTCTCTGGGCCTTGGTTTCTTCTCCTGCAAAATGGGGATAGAGGGATAAATAACTTAAACCAGACCTTCCTTTAATGCCTAACATGCCCCTAGGTTGGGGATGGGGATGGGGGTAGCAACATCTCATCCCTGTTTCATCTCCAGGGTTGCTCTCTAAACTAAGATTTGTCACTGTTATTCAGCTGTGTCCGACTCTTGGAGACCCCATTTGGGGTTTTCTTGGCAAAGATACTGTAGTGGTTTGTCTTTTCCTTCTTCAGCTCATTTTACAGATGAAGAAACCAAGGCCAACAGGACAGAGTGACTTGCCCAGGGTCACACAGCTCGTAAATGTTAAGGCCAGTTTTAAACTCAGGTCTTCCTGACTCTAGGTTCAGCTCTCTCTCTCCACCTAGCTACCCTGCTGATCTAGGAAAGGGCTGCAATAAGGATTTGGATGTGATGAAATGAATGCTTATGGGAAGAATTATGCTTGCAAAGTAATGGTGGCAGAGGGAGGGCCTGAAAGGAGCCATGAGCAATGACCCACTCTTCCTGGCTCTGTGTGAAGGGAGCAGCCAGTGTAGGAAAGGATGCCCAGAGATATGGTGTCTTAGCAAGGAAGCTGGGCTTCATCATGCACCAAAGATGACAGAATCAGAGAGGAAGAGATTTAGGGTTCTAGGATAATTGATTTCTAGTTGGAAGGGACCTTGGAAGTCGTGTAACCTTCCTCTCTCATTTTATAGATATGGAAACTGACAATTTAAGTGACTTGAAGCAGGTTATATTGACAGTGCCAGAATCAGGATAGAAATGCAGATTCTCTGGCTCCAAATCCAGTACCCAATAGAAGAAGGTTCCCAGAGGGAGGGCAGAGGCTAGTGAGTGAAGGAAGGGTTAGGGCAGTGGTTCCCAAACTTTTTTGGCCTACTGCCTGCTTTTCAGAAAAAGTATTACTCAGCCCCCTGGAAATTATTTTTTTTAATTTTAATAGCAATTAATAGGAAAGATAAATGTACCTGTGGCCATCACCACCCTCTGGATCTCTGCAGCACCCACCAGGGGGAGGTGGTGCCCACTTTGGGAATCACTGGGCTAGGGCTTAGGCTTTTTTTTTTTTCAGGAGAAGGAACATGGCACTGACCTGGCCAGTCAATAACAAATTGGCTTTGATGAGAGCAGTTATACCCCAGGGAGAGGGAGAGTACTCCCCATGCTGGCATCTGGGATTACATCCTCCCATCACTCCATTGCATTTGATCCCATAGCAGAGACAGACTGATATAGTAGAAAGAACACTGGACTTGGAATAAGAGGACTTGGATTCTAATCCCAGCTCTCTTACTAGCTTCATGATCTTGGGACCCTCAGTTTCTTCATCTGTAAAAATGCTGTGAACTAACTTTGCCCAACTTTTTTCTCAGAGGGATTGTGAAGATCAAGTGATACTGAGATGATTACAAAGACCCCTGCTTTGCTGGACCAGTCAGTCCAACGGGTGCCTCTGATCATTCCTGTTATGTATATATAAAGTACACATGAGATATAGGTGCTGTTATTATCCCCATTTTACAGCAAAGAAAACGGAGGCAAACAGAAGTGAAGTGACTTGTTTGAGGGCACCGTCTGCTAAGTATCTGAGGCTCAATTTGAAGTTATTGTTTTTCTGACTCCAGGCTGAGTGCTCTATCCACTACTCCTGCTAGTAGCTAGAGTTGACCTGGGGGACGCTTTGACTTCAGGATCAAGAGCTTCCAAGAACTGATGGGGCACTTTGGGATGTTACCTAGAATCAGAAAAACTCATCTTTCTGAGTTCAAATCTGGCCTCAGACACTAACTGTGTGACTCTGAACAAGTCATTCCACCTGGTTTGCCTCAGTTTCTTCATCTGTCAATGAGTTGGAGAAAAAAATGGTCAACCACTCTAGTATTTTGACAACAAATGGGGTTTCCAAGAGTTGGAGAACTACAACTAGATAACCAGATCATTCTTCTTCTCCCCAGTAAGTTCAATCCCCAGCTTCAGTCTTTATTTACCTCATCCTCTGCCCCCTTAACTCCCCTGGCCTCCCAGTTATCTCTTCTACCCCAAAAGCCATGACTTCCATCTCCAGGCCACCTCGATCCTGCCCAGGAGTAACCCTACCTTCTGCCCAGCCCCACTGAATTTGCCCCAGGGACCAACATTCCTAGTTAAGGCTCTGTAGCCTCACACCTTTCTATTCACTTTGCAGCCTGTTCATTAGCACCTACTAATAATAACCAGGAGTTGCATGTGCTTTTCTGCATGCGTTATCTCATCCGAGCCCCACAACAACTCTGGGTCAGGGTTGTACAGTTATTATGATCTCCCTTTTACAGCTGAAATAAATGATGGCTCCTCACGGTTAAGTGACCAGTCCACCATCCCAGAGCTAAGAAGCAAAAGAAAGAGTTGGAAAACTTACCTTTTCCTCGTCTGACAGCTTGATCCACATTGACTTTCAACAGAAAATTGCTTGGTAGGTATTTGAAATTTTTCCCACATCTGTTTTCTCCTAAGCTAGATTTTACTTGTCATCTATCAAATATTTATTGAGCATATAGGTTAAAAGGTCTTTCGATGGAGATTTTTACCTTCTTTTTATATTTAGGAATTTTGTATTAAGTACAATCTAAAGTCTTGATATGGGCAACCAGGTGGCTCAGGAGATAGAGTGCTGGGTCTACAGTTTGGGAGATCTGAGTTCAAATCCAGTCTCAGATGCTTACTAACTATGTGATATTAGGCAAGTCACATCACCCTGTTTGCCTCCATTTCCTCATCTGTAAAGTGAGCTGGAGAAGGAAAATGGCAAACCACTCCAGTGTCTTTGCCAAGAAAACCCCAAATGGGATGATGGAGAGTCAGACATGACTGGACAGTAAAAACCACTAAGTCTTGATGAGATTCCTAATTCCTAGTTAAATGCAGTCCCATTGGAAACATTATAAAGAAAAACTATGGTCTGGTAAAGGTTCCTACCTTCAGGGAGGTCCCAGTCTGATGGGGAAGACAATGCCACTTTTAAGAAAACAGGTGTTTAAGAAGAAAAACTTAGCATTTCCTTCAATTATGAATCCAACAGCAACTATTATTCTACAAAAGTATCTATTAACTTCCCCAGACTACCAAATTTTATGACTTAAAAAAACATATTTATTGTAGTTCGATGGGGACATGATTGGGGTTTTGGTGTTAAAAGATCCCTCTACTGCAAATATGAATAACATGGAAATGGGTTTTGAACAAGAATACATGTATAACCCAGTGGAATTGCTTGTCAGTTCTGGGAGGGGAGAGGGAAGAGGGGTGGGAAAAATCATGAATCATGTAACCATGGAAAAATATTCTAAATAAAAAATTAAAAAAGAAAAAGGTATTTGAGTAGCTGGTAGTAGGTAGTTGGCTCAGTGGATTGAGAGCCAGGTCTAGAGATGGGAGGTCCTTGGGTTTCTAGCCTCAAACACTTCTTAGCTATGTGACCCTGGGTAAGTCACTTAACCCCCATTGCTTAGGCCAGTGGTGGCAAACCTATAGCACACATGTCAGAGGGGGCACTCAGAGCCCTTTCTGTGGGCATGTGTGCCATCACCCCAGCACAGAATTTGTTACTAGAAAGCCAGAGATGTGGGGCTGGGCTGTTCCCCTCCTCCTCTCCCACATGCACCTGAAGACATTTCTCATATCACCTGCCCCTCTAAAAGATTCACCATCACTGCCCTAGGACTTACCACTCTTCTGTCTTGAAACAATACACAGTATTGATTCAAAGACAGAATGTTAAGAATTTAAAAGGAAAAAAGCAAGTATCTTTAACCTGGGGTCTTCCCCTAACAAGTCCATGAATAGATTTCAGGGACTTCATAAACTTTGATAAGGGAGGAAAATAGTTATATTTTCACTAAGTTTTAACTGAAACTTAGCATTTCCTTCAATTATGAATCCAGCAACAACTATTATTTTATAAAAAGTATCTATTAACTTACCCAGACTACCAAATTTTATGACTTAAAAAAAAGGTTAAATACCCTTTCAAAGGAACTTCCACCTCATCGGGAAGATATTGTTCCTGCCCTTACAAATATCCCAACCTTAGGAGGTGTCCTTTCATTTAGAGAGCCACAATTTATTGAAATAGAGTCCCTGGGGGGCAGCTGGGTGGCTCAGTGGATTGAAAGCAAGGCCTGGAGACAGGAGGTCCTTGGTTCAAATCTGACCTCAGGCACTTCCCAGATGTGAGATCCTGGGCAAGTCACTTAACCCTGTCACCTAACCCTTATCACTCTTCTGCATTGGAACTAATACACAGTAGTGATTCTAAGACAAAAGGTAAGGGTTTAAAAAAGAAAGAAATAGAGTCCCTGCCTGCAAAGAGTTCTCATTTCAGAGTAGACACATAGACATGGTCAATGGGATACATATAGGGGACCACAGGCTGCAGAATAGAAGCCTTAAAAAGACACAAATGAATATAGAGTTGTTACATCATCAATTCAACAACAGCAACCACAATAGTATTGTGCAATGATGTGGAGATTAGAGTCAATACTAAATAGGTGATGTTGGGAAAGTCACTTCCCTTCTCTGGGCCTTTGTTTCCTATCTGTAAGATGAAAGAATTTGAATTAAAGGATTTACCTCTAAGGTCCCTTTTAATTCTAAAGCTGTGATCCTACCATTCAGCTCAAAACCTATTTGGTTTTGGTATAGGATGTGGTTTCTGTTTTTAAGGAAACAATTTGTAATCTGAAGTCCACAAGATTTTGTCTACTATGCCACAGAAACCTCCTCTCCACTCTGGAAGATCACTCCACCCCTAGGTTATTTCTCCCATTGGAAAGACCATCCACCTCTGTTGGCCTTGCCCTCTGGTTAATTCTTTCTAAAAGCTCAATTTTAAGGAAGATGACTAGGCCAATTTTGTCTTCATTCATCTGTCTTCTGCACTCTTGCTTCTGGACTTTCTTAATAATGCCCCGAACTCCCACTCCACCCTCATTTTATAACTCTCTTTAATATATTGTTTTCTACCACTAGAATATAAGCTCTTTGAGGGAAGGAACTGCCTTTCTACTTGTGTTTGTGTTCCTAGCATTTTGCACAGTGCTTGGCACATAGCAAGCAATTAAGAAATGCTTCTTTACTTAATGATTCTTGCTTTTAGCCATTCACTTTTCTGAGCCTCAGTGATCCCTTTGGTGAAGCAGGAAGGATATAACAGATCTCTGTCCTTCCAGGAGGGAAAGCAAATTGAGACATTATCATCATCACAATTCATTGGTTTCATCATCTTAATCACTCTTACCATTTTCCTTCTCATCATTATCATTACTATCATTGACAAATCATCTTCACCATCACGTCTTCTCCCATCACCATCATCATCATCGTCATCCCTATCATCTTCAAATCATCTTCGACATCATCATCATCATCATCATCTTTGCTATCATCATCATCATCTTCAAATCATCTTCAACACCATACCCATTGTGTTTGCTTACCATTACCATCACCATCACCACCATCATCTTTAAATCATCTTCAACATCATCATCAACATCTTTGCAGCCATCACTATCACAGTTACCACCATTATTACCATTACCACAATAGGCATTTTTTTAAACCCTTACTTTCCAACTTAGAATACTAAGTATTGATTCTGAGGCAGAAGAGTAGTAAGCATTAGGCAATTGAGGTTAAGTGAATTGCCAGGGTCACACCATTAGGAACTAAATGAGGCCAGATATGAACCCAAGACCTCCTGTCGTCAGGTCTGGCTCTCTAGCTACTGAACCATGTAGCTGCCCCATCACAAAACCCAGCAGCATCTTCATTATCATCACTACCATAATCATCACCATTATCACCATCACCATCATCACCATTTTCTCCACAACACCAATATCATTGCATGACTTCATGGGACATTACCATTACCATCAGGTAGATAAAAGAGCTCGCCTTGAAACTAGGAAGATCTTGATTTAAGGTCCTGCCTCTGACACATTCTAATGATATCATTTTGGACAAATCAGTTCACCTCTCTGTGTTCTTGGCAATGTTCTAAGACTATAAGTCTCAGAGTAGGTACCAACCTGGTTTGTAAAGGGAATTTCCTCTCCTGAGAATTCCCTGCATCAAAACTAATGTAGTCCCTTGCCCTTCTCTTCATTGTTATTGTTATTAGCACCACCAATATGGCTATCGCTATCGGTCAACAAGGATTTATTAAGAACTTTTCCATCATCATCAAAAATGTGATTATCAAATTTTCCATCCAGTTTTTCATCCAATGACACACATGGAGTTCAAGTGGTGTAGAAACATATCTAACTCAGATATCTCCCTCTGAGACAAGCACACTCTGATGGAACTAATAAGGGACAGAAAAAAACACCTGTGGAATACACAGATGAATTGAAAAAAGAAATAAATAAGAAACATAATCAAATTCCTGGCCCAAAGAAGGGTCAGTGCAGATTGTGGGGAGAAGGAGGAAGAAAAACTGTGGGTGTTTCAGTCTGGGGCAATCCATCTGCTTCACCATCCATCCAAGAAGACTTACAGAAGGAGGGAGGGTGTGATGAGCTGCTTATGTAAAAGAGAAGACTAAGGAGGAGGGGGTTGGGAGGCCAAGTCCTCATGGTGCAGGGAGGCTATTACTGATGTGCCTGTCCCATGAAGGAAGACTCTGGAAATGGAAATGACGTGGATGGAAGGAGAGAAGTAGTGAACTAATTACCTAACAAAATGGTCCACAGAGCACATTGCTGAATTCCACAAAAATATGCAGTGATTTTCAGTGGAGTTAAAAAAAATAAAGCCGAGAGTTCCAGAGTGGGAAAGGGTAACCTTGGAAAACAATAGGTTTCTTTTAGAGGGCAGGGATCTAAAGGCCTGAGGAGACTGAAGGAAGACCCTACCTTGTATGTCCCTTCCTGGAGAAGATTGCAGAGAAGGCTGAGACCTGTAGCTCCCTTACTTATTTGTTGGCGTCCCAAGAAGATGGGGCTACAGGGTCTAGTTGATCTGTAGGGATGGGGTTCCCCATAGCCAAGTACCAGGGTCACCTACCTTTCCATTGGTTGGAAGCCTTCTCATTAATAGCATTGGGTTGAGGAAAGATCCCTGACCTCCCAAGTCAAGAAACCTGGGTTCTAGACCTGTCAGTCTGTCAGTTATCTGTCAGATAACAGCCATACATTAAGCATCTACTATGTGTTGGGCACTGAATGATGGGGTACAAAGAAAGGTAAAAGAGTTCTTGCTTTCAAGGTACTCAGTGTAATAGGGGAGAAGACATGCAAACAATTATGTACAAGCAATATATACAGGAATTAAATGGGGGAAATTGGTTCTGCCAGTTACTGCCTGTGTGACCTTGAACAAGTGGGATTCACTTTCTTCCTCTGCCAAATTTGGGAGCTGGGCTAGATGGTTTTAAGGTTCCCTCCTTCCTGCCCCATGATTATAATTACAACTCTTGGTTCAATGGGAAATCTACCATCGCTCTGGAGGGGCAGGAGGGGATGGATCTGAGGATGCAGTGGTAATGGTTGGGACGGTAATGAGGCTGTCACTTGTCTCCCTCACATGAGGATCATAGAGTTAGAGCTGGAAGATCTTTAGAAGCCTCACTAAACCTCCTGGTTTTTTTTTAAGCACAGGGAAAATAGAAATCCTGACAGCTTAAATGATTTCTGACCAGTAAGGGGTGCCCCATGGCATTCTTTCTAATTTGCTAAAAAAGTGAAAGGGGTCAAATGTGGCTTCTAGAATATGTGTGTGTGTTTGTGTGTGTGTGTGTGTGTGTGTGTGTGTATTGATTTTGTGGCACGTGTATACACACTTGGGTTTTGCTGCTGTGTTTGTTTTGGGTCTGGGCTGTGGGTAAACATGTGTGAGTCTATTTTGGATGTGCCAGCAAGAAAAGTGTGACTGTGAAAACTCTGTGTAGGCGCCCACCCTACCTCCCAGAATAGGGGACAAACAGGAGAGGGAAGAGAGCAGCCCAGGAAGAGAAATAGGGACGAAATGGGGAGCTCTGAGCTTGGGAAGGACCAGTCAGTTTCTGGAGTATGTCCAAAGGTGGCAACCCTGGAGACTGGGATATTTATCCCTTTTGCCCTAGGTTTTTGGTATTTTTTTTAACTCTTACCTTCTCTCTTAGAATCGATACTGTGTATTGGTTCTAAAGCAGAAGTGAGGCAAGGGGCTAGACAATGGGAGTTAAGTGACTTGCCCAGGATCACACAGCTTGAAAGTGTCTGAGGTCAAATTCAAACTCAGGACCACCCATCTCTAGGCCTAATTTTTTTATTAACCTTTACCTTTTTGACCTAACAAAACTCTAAGACAGAAAGGCAAGGGCTAGACAAGTGAGATTAAATGACTTGCCCATGCTCACACAGCTAGGTAGTATCTGAGGCCATATTTGAACCCAAGTCTTCCTGACTCCAGGCCTGATACTCTATCTAATTGCCCCTAATCCTAAATTAAAGTTTGGATTTCCAAAGCCCAGAGGGCAGAAATCAATGCTACAGGAACTCACATTTCTCTCTCATTTCCAACCACCATGAACCCTCATTCTAAAAATCTTTGTCATATTCTGAAGCCTTTCCCCTGTAGTGAATTTGTGAGATAGGTAAGGTAAATGTTATTTACAGGTAAGGAAACTAAGGTTCAGAGAAATCAAATGGCCTGCCCAGGGTCATACAGCCAAGAATAAGAGCCAGAATTTTCTTTACTTACACTAGAATTATGAGATTAGATAATTTAATTTAAATTTATTGATTGATTGATTAATTAAGAAAAAATTTCCATGGTTACATGATTCATGTTTTTCCCTCCCTTCTTCCCACCCCCGCCCATAGCCAATACGCAATTCCACTGGGGTTTTTTTAATTTAATTTTTAATTTAAATTTATTTTTTGTTTTATTTTATTATTTTTAATTAGTATTAGATTAGAGCCAAAAGGGACCTCAAAGGGTAGCTAGTCCAACATGTGCATTTTGTAGAAGAGAAAAAGGAGACATGGAGCTATTCAAGTCACTTACCCAAGGTCACATGGGCAGTAAGGGGGATCCTCTGACCCATATTAAGATCTTTGCACTCCAGATCCAAGGACACCTCACTGCCTTTAGGCCATAATAAAGGTTTGTTTTATATGAATAAGCCAGTAGCTCTGGTATGGTTTTTGCATTGTTCTTCAGTCATTTTTCAGTTGTGTCTGACTCTTCATGATTCTATTTGGGGTTTCTTGGCAAAGACACTGAAGTGGTTTACCATTTCCTTCTCCACCTTATTTTAGAGATGAGGAAACTGAGGCAAACAAGGTTAAATAACTTGGTCACACATCTAGGAAGTGTCTGGGGCTGGATTTGAATGAAGGGAGATTAGTCTTCTTGACTCAATCCCCAGCACTCCATCTGCCTAGCTTCTCCAAATAATAATAATAGAGAACATTTATGTAGCACTTTAAAGTTTGCAAACACCTTTACAATTATTATCTCATCCTCACTATGCCCTGAGAGATAGGTAATGCTATCCCCATTTTACAGAAGAGGAAACTGAGGCAAACAGGGTTAAGTGGCTTGTCTACATTCATATAGCTCAGTGATTCCCAAAGTGGGCACCATCGCCCCCTGGTGGGTGCTGCAGCAATCCAGGGAGGCGGTGATGGCCACAGGTGCATTTATCTTTCCTATTAATTGCTATTGAAATTTTTAAAAATTTAATTTCCAGGAGACTAAGTAATATTTTTTTCTGAAAAGGGGGTGGTAGGCCAAAAAAGTTTGGGAACAACTGATATAGCTAGTAAGTGTCTGAGGCTAGATTTGAAATCAGGAAAATGAGTCATCCTGACTCCAGGACTCACTCTATCCACTGGGCTACCTAGCTGCCCCTCTGTGAAGGTTACAGAGAGATTTCCTCACAATGACCCTAGGAGAAAGGTTGTCTATCCCATTCTATAGGTAAGAAAAAAATAACCTGTCCAGGGGTCAGGCACCTGATAAGTGTCAGAGCTGGGGATTTGAATGTGGGTCTTATGATTCAAGACCAGCACTTGCCAATGATCATTGCATTTCTGAGGATATGGGTATCATTGGCAGCTACAAACAGCTGTCTCCATTCCACTACAAATACAACAGCCTCTCTGATCAAATCCTGAACCCCTACTGCCATAAACGTGGGGACACACTGTTCCCAGATGCACACGACAACTGGGGCAGAGAGTGCACAGAATGGTGCCGAGGCACATAAATATAGAACATGTGGACACGATAACTCCCAAGTCTTAGCACTACAAATGTACTCCAGTGTTCTTTCTCTTCTTACAATATTCTCTTCCTGGGTATTCACCTTCCACCTGTAACGTGTAAGTCTCACTTGAACCCATAGCTGTCTCTCTGCAGCCAGAGGTCACTCTCTTTCGAACTGTTCCCTACCCAGACTCTATGTCTATGTTTCTCCATCTCATATTTCTGTCACTGTCTCTGTCTGTGTGTCTTTTTGTCTCTATCTTTCTCTATCCCTCTCTGTCCCTGTATCTTTTACCTTCTCTCCCTCCCTGCCTCCCTCCCCCCTTCTCTCTCTTCTTTGTCCCTCTTTGTCTCTCTCTCTTACCCTCTCTGACTGTGTCTCTCCCTCTGTTTCTGTCCCTCTATATCTCTCTGTCTCTCTCTGTCCCTCTTTCTCTTTGTCTCTCGCTCTCTCTGTCTTTATGTCTCTGTCTGTCTCTATCTCTATCTTTCTGTCTTTATCTCCCTTTTTGTCTGTCTCTGTGTCTCTATCTCTGAGTCTGTCTATATCTGTCTCTCTCTGTCTCAGTGTTCTTATCTCTTTCTCGCTCTCCCTCTCTTGCTCTCCCTTCTCTCTGTATCTCTATCTTTTTGTCTTTGTGTCTCTCTTCTTTGTGTCTCTCTTTATCTCTCTCTTTCCCTCTGTTTCTGTCTCTCTTTATCTCTCTGTTTCTTTTTCTCTCTCTGACTTTGTGTCTTTCTTTTCCTCTCTCTCTTTTTATCTCTGCTTATCTATCTCTATAGCTCTCTGATCTGTCTCTATCTCTCTCTTCATCTCTCTGTCTGTCTATCTATCTATCTCTGTCTCTGTCTCTGTCTATATCTCTCTCTTTCTCTGTGTCCCTCTCTCTCTCCCTCTTTCTCTCCTTTTCCCTCTCTCCCTCTTCTCTCCCTCTCTCTGTCTCTGTCTCTTCTTCTCTCTCTCCCCCTCCCCTTCCCTCCCCTTCCCTCTCCTACCCCCTCTCTCTTTTTGTCTCTTCCTTCCCCTCTCTCCCTCTTCTCTCCATCTCCTTCTCCCTCCCTCCCTCTGTCTCTCCCTCTCCCTTTCCCTCTCTCCCTCTCCCTGTCTCTCTCTCTTCTTCTCTCTCTCTCCCCCTTCTCCCTCCCTCTCCTTTTCCCTCTCTCTCTCTTTCCCATCTTCTCTTCTCTCCAGAATGTGATGTCTCTTACACCTAGAAATGTGCTAGAGTCAGCTTTAACCAGCAAGCTGATTGTTAAATATTCAGTGTGATCATTTACACCTCAGAAATTCGCAAAAAACCAGGGCTATTGTTTTGTTGGTTGTCTAGACTTGAAGTGATTAAGAAAACATTAATAACACAGATTAAGTTTAAAGGTGTGTACTGCAATACATTTTTTTTGCTGGTTGTTAAACATTTACCAGCATACTCCTGCTCTACTTCCCTACATCTATTATCTGCCCCTTTTTGTGATTACATCAACAAAATTGGGAGGAGGGAGGACAACTTCCCTCTCTCATTACACTAAAAATAAATTGGTTGTCTGCTAAGTGGCACAGTGAATAGAGTTCCAGACATGGAGTCAGGAAGACTCATCTTCCTGAGTTTGAATCTGGCCTCAGACATTTACTAGGCCCTGGGAAGATTACTTAATCCTGTTTGCCTCGGTTTCCTCATCTGTAAAGTGAACTGGAGAAGGAAGTGGCAAACTGCTCTAGAATCTTTTAAAAAAAAAAAGAACAAACAAATAAACCCAAAGGGGTTCATGAAGAGTACAACATGACTGAAAAACAAAACACATTATAAGTGTCAAAGCCAGAAATAAAATCCTAGGTATCCTACCTTCTTGATCTAGGGTCTTTCCCACCTCACTCTGCTGGTTCTCAAAGCTGGACCTGAATGTTTATCAGAGCCAGGTTGGATTCTTTTAGAATTTTTATTGACATCTCTTATTTTTATATCCCCTTCATTTTGATTCTTCCTTTCTCTCTTCCCCAGAGAGCCATTCCTTACAATGAAAATTTAGAAAGAAAGAAGCAAAAAAACTATTTAGCAAAAATGACCATCACACGGAGTCTGATAGCATTATGCAATGTTGACCAGCCATAGTCTCCCATCTCTGCAGAGAAAGGAAGGAGGTGTATTTTTTCTTCCTGGGAGCCAAGCTTAGATGTTATAATTCCACAACGTTGGGCTTCATTATTTTTCCCAGACCCCCTTTCTCTCCTCTGATACTGCCACCAATCTAGGGCAGGCCCTCCTTTTATCTGTATTACTGCAATAGCCTACTGGTTATTATTAATTGTTATTATTAATACTACTGCCTGCCTCAAGTGTCTCCCCACTCTAATCCATCCTCCATTCAGCCAGTAAAGTGATTTTCCTAAAATCTAACCATTTCACCTACTCAATAAATTCTAGTGATTTCCTATTGCCTCCAGAAGCAAATACAAAATGTTCTGTTTGGTATTCAAAGCTCTTCATAACCTAGCCCCCTCCTACCTCTCTAGTCTTCTTACTTATAACTTGCTCCCCAACATTTACTCTTAGATCCTGGCCTTTCCCTTTACAAAACACTATCTTTTGTCTCTGGGCATTGTCTCTGGCTGTCCCCATGCCTGAAAGTGCTCTATCTACTGACCTCCCTGGTTTCCTTTAAATCTCAACTAAAATCTCACCTTCTACAGGAAGCCTTCTCCATCCCCTCTTAATTCTAGTACCTTCTTTCTGTTAATTACTTCCTATTTATCCTGTTTATAGCTTACTTCATATATTTGCTTGCTTGTCTGCTCCATTAGATTGTAAGCTCTAGGAGGACAGGGACTGTCTTTTGCCTCTTTTTATATCCTCAGAGCTTAGCAAAGGGCCTGGTATTTGATAGGTGATTAAGAAATGTTGATTGATTGGTTGTTTTAGTGGATGTGTGTGTAGTTTTCCTAGCTTTATCAGCTTTGTTCTGTACCTGTTTATAGAAATCTTCCAATGCTTCTCTGAAACCTTCATCTTCATCCTTACCTTCAAACTTGTTCATTTCTTACAGTCTAGTAATATTCCTGGATAATAACATTTCTCTCTTTTTTAAATTGGCTATAACTGGCTGGACAACAACATTTCTCTGGCCTAATAATATTCCATTACATTCAAATTCATACAAATTAAAATACATACATATACATACAAATTCAAAATTTGTTTTGTAATTCCCCAATTCCCCAATTCACAAGTACCTACTTAATTTCTTAATTTTTTTCCTTTATTTCTCCTGGTTGGAGCAGGGAGGGAAGGAGGTTGTTTTGTTTTGTTTTTTGTTATACAGAGCTTTTTGTTAGGAACTTTCCCTACCAACATTAGTTGGCTAAAACTAAAAGGTTTTGCTGTAAATTGTAATCTCCTTCTAAGACTACATAAACTCTCTCTTTAAATATATATGCCTGAGGGCACTGAGAAATGAAATGATTTGTTCAGGGTGACTCAGCCAGCATATGTCAGAGGCAAGGCTTGAATCATGTGGATCAAAAAGTGCTGGTTTGAGTATTTTGGTGAATATGGGATCCTTTTTTTCTCCCTCTGATTTTCTTTTGTGACTCAGTGAATAGAGTACTGGGTCTGGAGTCAGGAAGACTCATCTTCCTGAGTTCAAATCCAGCTTCAGATACTTACTCGTTGGGTGATCCTGAGCAAGTCAATTCACCCTGTTGGCCTCAGTTTCCTCATCTGTCAAATGAGCTAGAGAAAGAAATGACAAGCCACTCCAGTATCTCTGCCAAGAAAAACCCAAATGGAGTCACAAGAAGCCAGACATGAGTGAAAAACAACTGAACAACTACAACCTAGCAAGGGATATTTAAAGTAAAGGAGATATGAATCTTTTGGTCATTTTCTTAGCATAATCCACACTGCTTGTTTTTTTTTTCAGAATAACAGGACCAATACACAACTCTACCAAGAGGAATTCTTGATTGGACCATCTCCCTTTGATTTATCTTTCTGTATTTTTTTAAACCCTTAACTTCCATCTTGGAGTCAATACTGTGTATTGGCTCCAAGGCAGAAGAGTGGTAAGGGCTAGGCAATGGGGGCTATGTGACTTTCCCAGGGTCACACAGCTGGGAAGTGTCTGAAATCAGATTTTAATCCAGGACCTCCCATCTCTAGGTCTGGCTCTCAATCCACTGAGCTACCCAGCTGCCCCCTATCTTTCTGTATCTTAGAAATCTTCATATCCTGTCGAAGCCCCTGAAAACTTGAAGCAGATTAGAGATTCTAATTTGAGTCTTCAGGTCCTCCAGGGTTGTCAGGGTTGTAAGTAACCCAGTAGCCAGGCTTCCATTCTCCCTCCTTAGGACAGCTTCATTGGAAGTTATGGAGAACCATGGAGCAGATCTCCTACGGGGACTTTTTTAGTGCCAGAAAGTTGGGGGTGGACATGTACCCCTAGACAAGGACATAAACCTGCCCAGTCTGCTCTTTTCATGGAAGAGGAAAGAGCATGGTGTGAGCCTTGGCACCTTCTGCTTGAGAGAGAAAGGGAGGAGTTGGGGAGGAGGTATAGCCAGCTCAGAGGACATGTCTCTTCTTGTCAACAAGCTTAGATGATATGTTGCAAGAAATCTCACATTAGAAAGAGAGTTCGCTTTGCCTGAAATAAGTGAGAAAGACAAACTAAATCCTAGAATCCTAGAAGGAATCTCAGAGACCATCCAGTACAATGATTTCATTCCTTCAGATGAGGAAGTTGAGGATTTGAGAGGAAAGTGACTGAATGATCTTAGACAAGTCTCTTCCATCCTTGAGACTCAGTGTCCTCACTTGTAAAATGAAAAAGTGTAGGACTACTTGCCTATAAGCCAATGTATGAGTAAATGAATGAATGAATGAAAAAAAGCTTTTAGGATCCTCTTACTATGTTCCAAGAACTATGCTAAGTGGTAGAGATACAAATAGAAAAAAAAAAGTGAGATTATCTCCACTCTCAAGGAGCTCACACTCTTAAATGACACAATAGGTAGCACTTTACGGTGTGCAAAGCACTTAATAAAGTTTATCTCATTTTATTCTCTCAACCACCCAGGGAGGGAGGTGCTGTAATTATCCCCATTTTACAGATGAGAAAACTGAGGCAAAAAGAGGTCGAATGACTTATCCAGGGTCACACAGCTAATAAATATCTGAAGCCAGATTTAAATCCAGATGCTCCTAACTTGGAAGTGGCTAGGGGATGCAGTAGATAAAGCACTGAGCATGGAATACTGAAGACTCATTCTCATCAATCATGCCCCTTTTTATTATCCCCTCATTACATCCTTCCACGTGCTCATGTAAACATGTGTGTGGGTACATGTATGTAACCCATGCACCTGTTCACTCAAGGGTGCCTACATGAGCCCCCAGTCCTCCATTAGACTCTCCATGTACTCCTCAGACCTCGAGACTGACAAGCTGGGGATGAGACAGAGACAGCCAATTACCACTTGCAAAAATGAGTGCTCAGGTGGAGGGACAAGGCAGCCTGGTGGCTGTCAGGCTGATTCCAGGTTTGGCTGGAAGTTGTCAGGGAGCTGACATAGCCCTTGTTTAGTCAATTCTCCCAGGAAAGCGAACAACCTCAGCCCCTTCCTTGACTCCCCATACCGGTCCCCACATCCTCCCTCCAGCTAGGAAAAGGGAAGATTTAAGAGTTAGAGATTAGGGTTGAGAAGGAGAAAGGAGCTGTCCATTGTTCTCTCCAGACTCCTGCACCTGGCATCCCCTCTCTTTCCCAGCTTGCACATGCAGGCATTTGTGTGTACACACACACACACACACACACACACACACACACACACACACACACACA
>NC_058133.1:266080024-266106829 GCF_016433145.1 Gracilinanus agilis | reverse complement strand
AGGAAAGGAAAGGAAAGGAAAGGAAAGGAAAGGAAAGGAAAGGAAAGGAAAGGAAAGGAAAGGAAAGGAAAGGAAAGGAAAGGAAAGGAAAGGAAAGGAAGACTTGGTCTCTACCCTCAAAGATCTTATATTCAATTGGAGGAAACAACATTCTCCAAAGAGCTACAGTGACACAGAAGAAAGCATCATTTCTAGTTTAGGCTTGGTGATTCAGCAGAGAGACTGCTAGGTTAGTCAGGAAGATATGAGTTCAAATCTAACCTCAGACACTTACTAGCTGTGTGACCCTGAGCATCTTGTTGGCCTTAGTTTCCTCATTTATCAAATGAGCTGGAGAAGGAATGACAATCCACTACAGTATCTCTGCCAAGAAAAACCCAAATGGGGCTATGAAAAGTCAGATACAACTAAAATGACAAAGAGCAACTACCTGGGACAAGTTTAACCTGACTAGTCCTCAACTACCCCATCTGTAGAATGACTAGATGGACTCTGAGAGAGAGCATTTTATGTTCCTCTAGAGAATTTAAACTCTTTTTAAGCAGGGACTGTTTGATTTTTACTTTTCTACCCACAGCATCTAATACAGGACCTGGCACATAGTGGATGCTTAATCATTGTTTCTTGATTGATTGATACACATGTGTAAATAAATGCAAAGTGCATATAAAGCAAATATAATGTAATTTGTTTTTGTTTTTGTTTTTTTAAACCCTTGTACTTTGGTGTATTGTCTTATAGATGGAAGATTGGTAAGGGTGGGCAATGGGGGTCAAGTGACTTGCCCAGGGTCACACAGCTGGGAAGTGGCTGAGGCCGGGTTTGAACCTAGGACCTCCTGTCTCTAGGCCTGACTCTCACTCCACTGAGCTACCCAGCTGCCCCAAATATAATGTAATTTGGGTGGAAAGGAGTCCTTAGCAGCTGGGGGTGCAGGAAAGAGCTTATCTAAGAGCTCAGCTATGAAGGAAACTAGGGCTTATAAAATGTAGAGGTGAGAAGTGACTCTATTCCACCCATAGGGACAGTCAAGGTAAAAAGGCAAGGAGACTGGAGATGAAATGTATATTAGGGAGAGAGCAAGGCCAGTTGGATGTGATCAAAGATTTGAGGAGAGAGAGTAATATACATACAATGAGCCTGGAAAGGGTTGTTGGGTCCAGATTGTGAAGGGCTTTTAAAAGCGATCTTTTTATCTTTTTTTTTATTGTCAAGATGTCTCAGATAATCTGATAAGGACAGTTTAGTTGATAAGGAAATAACAGGGACACTGGAGTTGTCTTTTACCTCATGCTTCCAGCTCTGGCTCTGGGAGCATGGAGTTTTTTATTATATACTTCAAGACTCATTTCACACAAAAGAACCACCCCCCTTAAAACTTTGCGGATGTGCAGAAGTTACAAATTATGTCATATCAAAACACAAAAAGTCTCATTGGCTTCAGAACAGACCAAGGCCAAGGCTGAATTTTGACTGGGTTCTTATCAGAAAGCCAAGTTGGGGAGTACCCCTCTCAGGGTCAAATTGCCCCTGCTAAGGTTTTGGCCTTGGCTATATCAGGCAGCTACATTCCTGGTCAAAGGGGAACAGTGTTAACCCTTTAAATTCAAGCCTTTAAATTCAGGTTTGCTAGGAACTTAAACTTTTCAATAAACCCACAATACTTTTCAACAAGAAATCACAAGGATCACAAAAGGAGTCAAAAGAGGAATCTCAGATTTTTAACTATTCTCTTATTGGTTTCCCAAAATAAATAGAAGAGTTTCTATTTAATCTTCAAGGTAATAGGGAGCCATTTGAATTTGTAGAGTAAGGAAGTGACCAGGTCAGCTCTGCATTTAAGCATAAATCCTTTGGCAGTAGCATCTAAGATGGACAGGAGAGAGGAAAAACTTGAAGCAGAGAGCCCAATTAGGAAGCTGTTGCAATAATGTAATCAAGAGGTCACACAGAAAGTAAGCAGAATTTGAACTCTGAGTCCTCTGACTCCAAAACCAGCATTCGAAGGCTGGTAGTTTCCAGTGCATTGGATAGAGGAATTATGTATGGAAAGGCGGGTACAGGTTGGATACAAAAACATGTATGTACTGAGTGGATCAAATGTCAACACCAATGAGATGACAGATCACCAGAATATTCAGCTCCAGTCTTGAGGTTTCTGCAGCCTTTCCTGTCCATCCAGAATCTTACAATTAGGAAGTACTCCTTGTTGTCTAACCTCAGTCTTTCCTCCTGCAACTTTGGATCAATTCTTCTTATCCTGATCTCAATGGAGATGATGAGAATCACTGAATCTCATTTAACATAGCAGCAAAGGTTCCAGGAGAGTCTCCAGATTCTCACCATTACCACCAGAAATTCTTCCATCCCCTAGGGCCAACCTCCATCTCCCTAAAGAGCCCCCTCCCTCTCCTGCCAGCTCGCAAGTGTCTCTTCTGCTTCCCCCGGGTCCAGCTCTCCTCTGCCCTCTTTCCCACTCTCAGAATAAGAAGACAGGTTATTAGTACAAATTTGATCAAAATGACACATGGATTAGCATGTACGTTGCAAAGTCTAATTCTGTTTACTGTTCTAGGGGAGCAGGCAATTATTACAGGAGCTGGGACAGAGTGTTTTTAATAACATTTCTTGTTAAGATTTAATTACAGGAAATTGTATTTTCTTAATCACTGAAAACTCAACTGGCTAGGAAAAGAATTGTGATAATTTCGTTTGCAGTTTATTAAATCCTTAGGATATTCCTTCTCTTACATTTGCTTTTATTATGTGCAAATGCTAAGTGCTATTTAACCCTTACAACAACCATCTCTAAAGAAGAGAAGCTTGAGGGAACAATGACTTCACCCACACCCATACCCAGGCTTCTTGTCTCCATTTGCCAGATGGCTGTTAATCCACTCAACTCCTGGCTCCATTAGGTCAGTCCCGGCTAGGAAGATGGGTGGGGACTTGGTTTCCTGCTTTGAGAATTTGATAAGATTGAGATTTCATAAGATCTCCTTCTCCACTGACGCTGTGTGAGGAGTTGTCATCCTCAGAGCAAGGACACCTCTAAATAGACAGAACCCCCACTAACTCCATCCCTTCCCCATTTCATACTTCCTTGTTCTGAAGGATTACCAGCAAGAGAGGAAGCTCCTACTCCTACCATGATGGCAAAGGACCCTTCCTGTACACTGAAGAGGTAGTTCCATAACCTACCAGAACTAAGAGAAGGCAGAACAAGAACAAATATTTATTATTTATTATTATTTATTACACTTACCACTTGCCAGGCACTTTGCTACATGTTCTACAAATGCTATCTCATTTGATCCTCACAACAAAACTAGGAGAGAGGTGCTATTATTATCCCCATTTTACCCTTGAGGAAACTGAGGCAAGTAGACTTGTTCAGGGTCAGATAGCTAGGGAAAAGCATTTTTTCATTTAAGCATTTTTCTCTAATCTGGACCTATCCCCTCTAATCATGGTACCTTCAGGAATCCTTCAGACCTGGAATAAACTCATTCCATATCTCTACTAGATGAAATTTTTCTGATTCTTCAAGGATCCTTTCAGATAACATCTCCTCCATGAACCCTTTCCTGATTCTTCCTTTACCCCCTTCCCTCAGCTAAAAGTAGTATCACTCACCTCTGATTTACTTATTTTTCCTTTATCATACATTTGGTATCCTTCCAAATTAAGTAAGCTCCTTGAGGGCAAGGACCATTTTATTTTTTCATCTTTGTATCACCATTGCCTGGTACAGACAAATATTATACATGGTAAGTGTTTAATAAATGTTTATTGAACTTTCTGAATGTTTGTCTTTCATTTGCAAGGAACTCCAAGGTATATAAAAGTTGAAGAGGACAGTTCTTGCTGTTAAGGAGCTTATAAATATTGTCCCAATTTCCCCAAAAGGGAAGAAAACGTAGTCTGCAAGCTATAAACTAAAAGTTAATGAGCTTGACTTAGGTTCCTAGGGAAAATTCATTAAAGAGATGGCTAGTGAATATCTAAAAAGGGAAGCAGTGATAAGAGTTGTCAGCTTGGCTTCATCAAACTGTAGGTCATGCCAGACTAACCTCATTTTCCTTTCTTGACAGGATTAGGAAACTAGGATATGACAGGAGTGCTGTGGATATAGATTACCTAGATTTTAGCAAATTCTTTGATAATGTATGTCATACCATTATATGGAGAAGATGGAGAGGTATGGTTTAGATGATAATACAATTTGATGGATTTGGATTTGATTGAATGACAAGATTCAAAAAGTTAAATGTTCAGTTTCAAGAAGTCTCCAGTGAAGATCCAGGGATCTGAACTTTGCCCTGAGCTATGTAACATTTTAATCAGAAGCTTGGATAAAGACCTAGATGGTATGCTCATAAAATTTGCAGATAACCCACAAATGGGAGGGATAAGTAGGAATCAGAACCCAAAGATGTTGTGATAGTTAGAGCTGAGATTTTTAAACTTAGATCTTTAGATATACTGGGATGGGGGAGTCTGTGAACTTGGAAAGGAATAAATTTTATCTTTACTTTCATTTATCTCTAACTGAAAATGAGTAATTTCCTTGAAATATGAAAAAAGGCAATAAACCATTATTGGGGGGGACAATGAGAAGGTGTGAAGCAATGAGTTTTAATTTGAACATGTTGAGTTAAAGATATCTATGAGACCTCCATTTTGAGATGTCCAATAGGCAGTTGAAGATTTGAGGCAGGAAGTTTAGAGCTGGCCAAATAAATGTGAGAGTGATCAGCATCAAAGTGATCACTAAACTCAGGAGAGCTGAAGAGATCGCCAAATGAAGTAGTATGGAAGGAGAAAAGAAGAGAGACTAGGCTTCAAAAGATTCCTGAAAGGACCCATGGCATAAAAATTGAAAAAAAATGGAAAGAACCCTTAAGCTAGATAAATCCAAAAAATGAAATTCAAATGGGATAAATGTCAAATCTCATACTTGGGCACAAAAAATCAGCTTCACAAGTCTAAGATGGTAGAGACACAGTTAGATAGCAGCTGTTCTGAAAACAATCTGGGGTTTCAGTGAACTGTAAGCTCGATATGAGTCAGCAGTGTGAGGTGGCAAACAAGCTAATGTGGTCTTAGGTGGCATTGAGAGAATCAAGTCAAGCCAACAAGCATATATTCAAGCACCTGCTACATGCCAGACACTGAGTTAAGTGCTGGGGGTACAAAGTAAGGCAAAAGACAATCCCTGTTCTCAAGGAGCTCACAATCTAGTGGAGGAAACAACATGGAAATAACCATGTACAAACAGCATAGGATAAACTGAGAATAATGAATATAGGGCAGGCACTAGAAGTAAGGAATACTAGGGAGGCTTCCTGTAGAAGGTGATATTTTAACTGAGATATGAAGTGAGATTTGGGAGATTTAGTAAGATTTGAAGGAATCCCAGAAAGCCAGGAAACAGAGATGAGGAAGAAGAGCATTTCAGACATGGGAACAATAAAAAAAAATATCCAGCATTTAGAGATAGTTGTTTAAGAAACAGCAAGAAGGAGCCAGGCCTAGAGATAGAAGATCCTGGATTCAAATCTGGCCTCAGGCCCTTTCTGGCTGTGTGAGCCTGGGCAATACACAGTATTGATTTAAGGAAAGAAGGAAGGAGGGAAGGAAGAAGGAAGGAAGGAAGGAAGGAAGGAAGGAAGGAAGGAAGGAAGGAAGGAAGGAAGGAAGGAAGGAAGGAAGATCAAGAAAGTCAGTGTAATTGTATCTCAATGGTGTGAGGGGTAAGAAGACTGGAAGAGAGGGATAGATTATGAAGGGCTTACAACCACAGAAGATTTTTAAAAAATCTCGAAGTTGAATGAAATGGGAGGGAATGGGGTAACATAGTCAAACCTAAGCTCACAGACACCTGAGTGGACTGGAATGGGGAGAGACTTTTAGCAGATAGACCCACCAGCAGATTATTTCAATAGTACAAGTGTGAGGTAATAAGGGTTTGCACCAGGATGATGGCCATGTCAGAGAAAAGAAGGGAGTATATGCTAGATATGCTACAAAGGTAAAATCAATAAGCCTTGGTTACAGATTGGAAATGGAGAATGAGAGAGAGTGAAGAGTTAAGTTAAGAGTTAAGGATGACCCCTAGGTTTCCAGCCTATGTGACTGGGGAAATGGTGGCCCCTTCCATAATAAAAAAGGAAAGTTTGGAACCAAGGAGCATTAGAGGAGAGGAATGTGAAATAATGAGTTCTACTTTAGACATGTTGACTTTAAGATATCTATGGGACATCCATTTTGAGATGTCAAGTAGGCAGTTGGAGATGTGAGACTTGAGGTCATTAGAGAATTTAAAACTGGTTAAGTAGATATGAGGATCAGGAGCATAAAAATGACCAAGTGAAATAGTATAGAGGAAGAAGAGAAGAAGCACTAGAACAGTGCTAAAGGACCCCCACCCAGGTGTGATCTGAACAAGGAGATTGAGAAAGAGTAGTCAGATGAGAAGAAAGAGAACCAGGAGATAGTGTTATCAAGAAAATCTAGAAAAAGAGTATCAAGGAAAAGAGGGTGATCAACAGTGTCAAAGATTGCAGAGGGGTCAAGAAGAATGAGAATTAAAAACAAAGGTCTTTAGATTTGGTAATTGGGCGATCAGCAGTAATTTTAAAGGAGAGTAGTTTTGGTCGAATGATGAAGTTTGAAGCTAGTCTGAAGAGAGGTAAAAAGGGAGTGAGAGAAAAAGAAATGGAGATACCCATTGTGGATAATTTTCTCTAAGAGTTGAGTCACAAAATTCAGGTGAGAAATGGAATGATAGCAAGCAGAGATGGATGGATGGATCAAGTAAGTTTTTTTGAGGAAGGAAGAGACAAGGGAGTGTTTGTAGACAGTAGAGAAGAGGTCAGTAGATAGGGAGAGACTGAAGATAAGTGAGAAAATAAGGATAATAGTGAGACAATCTTCTAGTGAGGACAGGATAGAAAGAATTGCTTGGGCATGTAGAGAGGTTTGCCTTGGCAAATAGAAGGGTCATTTCTTCATGACAAGGGTGACAAATGGTAGCAGAAGACATCTGGGTGACATGAGATGAGGAGGAGGGGAGAAGAAAAAACTCTCAGCAAATAGCCTCTACTTTTAGTTAAATATGAGGCAAAATTCTCAACTGAGTTAGGGAGGAGTGGGGAGCCAGGAGAGGTTTGAGGAGGGATGAAAAGGTTTGTAAGAATATGATAGTGCATTGACTTGGGGCTGTAAAATGATTGCCTTGAAGCAGTGAAGGCCCAGTTGCGGTTACATAGCATAAATTTGTAGAAGATGCAGTCATCATGGTTTTGTGATATTTGCCAGCTTCATTCAGCAGCACAGATAGGTACAATGAGAATCAGCCAAGGCCAAGGCTGTGTAGGACAAATCTGGTGACATGATAAGGGGATAAGGAATAGGAGAAGACCATGTAGAGTTGAATTAGTTCACTGGTCACTGGGGGAAAGAGGAGTGTATAGCTTGTGCTGTGGTGATGGCTTGGGAAAGAACTGAGGAGTGGAGATATTGGGGGCCACAATATGGTTGAAGAACAGAACTTGAGGCCACAAAGTGAAGGAAGAGGTGGAGTGATAGTAGATTGTGATTAGATAAGGCAATTTTCGATTTCATAGCCATGGCAATGGTTATGGTTATGGGTATTGGCAAGACCAAATGTATAACCATTTTAATGTGTGATTGAGATGGGTTGGTGAAATAGATCATGCAAAATGAACAAATTGAGGAACTGGGAGGTTAAAATGTTTGAGGCATTATTGATATATATGTTTAAGTCTCCAAGTAGAAGGGCCAGCATTCAGGAGGAGATATAGACTATGAACTAGACCCTGGACCCATTAAAGAAGGAAGGGAGCTATGCTGGAGGCCAGCAGATAAACAGAACAACTACCAGGATGTTGAGTGGGTGGTAGATACAGATTGGGGACAGGTAGGTGGCATGATGGATAAAGTACTAAGCCTGGAGTCAGGAAGACTCATATTCTGAATTCAAATCTGGCCTAAAATACTTATTAGATATGTGACCCTGGGCAAATCACTTCATCTTGCTTGCCTCAGTTTCCTCATCTGTAAAATAAGCTGGAGAAGGAAATGGCAAACCACTCTAGGATCTTTGCCAAGAAAACTCAAATGGATTCATGAAGTATCAGATACAATGGAAAACAACTCAAAGGAGGATATATTAATATATTATAGTATTAAAGGGAAAATCGGAAAGTTACAAAATTGGTTTTGGAGGCAAGAGAAAGCCAATGGAATTTATTGAGTTTTCTTTAGTGGGGGTGGGGGTGATATGGTCACACCTGTGTTTTTTAGGAAGATCAGTTTGACAGCTGAGCAAAAGATGGATTAGAGCAAGGAGAGACTTGAGACTGGAACTAGATTTGCAATGGACCTGGCTTCCAGGAATAAGGAGGCAATAGTCTCCTCACTGTACATTGTCTGCCCTCATGAGACTTCATTGGGAGTGCTGTTTTTACAATTCTAGGACACTAATGAGCTGGAGAGTGATCAAAGGAAAGAAATGAGGATAATAAAAGGCCACGAGTCCATGTCTTATGAGGATTGGTTAAAGAAACTCGGGATGTTTCTCCAAAGAAAAGGAATCTCAGGGGACACGTGATAGCTATCTTCAAGTATTTGAAGGGCTGTCATAGAGAGAGAGGATTAAATTTGTTCTATTTGGCCCCAGAGGGTAGAACCAGAAACAAAGACATAAATTTAGGCTGATGTCAGGAAAAACTTTATGATAATTAGAATGTAATGGGCTGCCTCAGGAGGTAGTGGGTTTCCCTTTCTTGGAAGTCTTAATGCAAAGGATAATGGGACACTTGTCAGCTACATTATATTCTGCCCATCTTGGACTCTGGATAGGTGACCTTTTGTCTTATCTTGGCAGGCTTTCTCTTCAATTACTGTATACCAGCTCCAAACCATGCCACCTGAATTCCAGCCACCATCCCAACTTTTTCCCCCATCAGAATCTCAGGAATTATTTTCAAGTATCAGTTGGATCAGATGGCCACTGAGGTCTCTTCCAACTCTAAAATTCTATAAAAATCTAGTAAAGGAGATAATGACTAACTACAAGAGAAGACAAAATGTGATACCTGCTAAGACTTAAAGAGAATACAATGAGACTTCAGAAGAAGGAGGAACTATTTTTGCTACAGAAATCAAGAGAGGCTTCTTGTGAGAGGTAGCAGGGGAACTGGGCCTTGAAGGATAAGTAGGACTTTGACACAGAAGAGGGAATAGCTTGAGTAGAGTAAAGAGGCAGGAAACCATGTAGAAATGCTTGGGAAGCAATGACTGGTTCATTTCAGAATTAAAATTCAGGAAGTAAAACTGGGAATATACTATGGGTCCAGATTTGTTGTTGAGCTGTTTCAATCAAACCTGACCCTTCATGGCTCCATTGGAGGTTTTCCTGGAAAAGATCCTGGAGTGGTTTGCTATTTCCTTCTCCAGTTCATTTCATGGATGAGGAAACTGAGATAAATAGGGTTAAATGACTTGTCCAGGATCATATAGTTAGTAAGTATTGAAGACCAGATTTGAACTCAGGAAAGATAAGTCTTCCTATCTCTAATGCCAGCACTCTTTGAACTATGGTACCACCTTGCTGCTTTGAGCCCAGATTTAGAGGTTTTCATACCAGGCTAAAATGTTTAGACTTTATGTTAAGGTGATAAGGAGTCACTGGAGGGTTTTTCAGCAGTGAGGAGAATGTGATCAGAAAAGGGGGAGTAAGTATCTCCATAGTATCTACTATGTGCTCTACTAAGCATTTTTTACAAATATCACATTTTATCCTCACAACAATTCTGTGAGGTAGATGCTATTATTATCCCCATTTTACAGTTGAGGTAACTGAGACAAATAGAGGTTAAGTGACTGGTAAGTGTCTGAGGCCAGATTTGAACTCAGGTCTTCCTAACTCCAGATCTAGTATTCTATCGACCGTACAAAGCTTGCAGATTTGTAGAGGATAAATTGGAATGGCAAGAGACTGAAAAGACCAGTCAGAAGGACTTTTAAATAATCCAATTCAGAGGGATTGAGGGTCAGAAGTAGGACAGATAAGCATCCAAAGGAGGGGATAGACTCTGAAAACACTATAGAGGTAAAATCAGCAAGACTTAAATTTGATGGCTAATTAGAAAAAGTGAAAAAAGAGAAAAGCATCTCTAATTCATTCATTTTTCAGTTGTGTCAAACTCTTCATGACCCCAATTGAGGTTTTTCTTGGCAGATATACTGGTTTGCCATTTCTTTCTCCAGATTATTTTACAAAGGAGGAAACTGAGGCCAACAAGGTGAAGTGACTTGCCCAGGGTCACCCAGCTAGGAAGAATCTGAGATCAGATTTCAACTCAGGAAGATATTTTCCCAACTTCTTCAGGCCCAATACTCTATCCACTATACCACCCAGCTACTCCAAAGTCATCTCCAGAGATATATTCATTGAAGTTGAGAGAATAGATTGGCAGAGGTTTAGTCTTTGCCAAAAGATAGAGAAAAAAGGAACAGGAAAGGTAGAACCTGGCAGGGTATCTACTTTTAGAGATTAGGGAAAGGAGTAGGGTTTTTTTTCGTTGTTTTTGAAATCCTTTTGTTCAGACTTTTTTTTTGGCATCCCCACTGGTTAGCAGAGTGCCTGGCACATAATAGGTGTTTAATAAATGCTAATTTAAGGGAGAACATTAAAGACGTAGGAGAAATAGTAAAAAAGGAGAATGTATCCAGTAGGAGAAGTGGTCAGTGGTGTAGAAAGCAACGGAGAGTTCGAAACCAGTAAAGATGAAACAAAGACCATTGGATTTGGGAAAGAAGAGGTTGTTTCAGCGGAGTAGATGGGGCTTGAAGCCTTCATTCCCCAGGGGAGGCTATTGTTCATTCTTCATTCTGAAGAGGACCGATGGCATCATGTCTTGACTTACAAGTCAATTGGACTTAAGCAAGGAAGGGTTGCTCCAAGTCAGGATCACTCATTCCTCCAATCATATTCAAATCCAGTGGCAAGACAAAAGTCAAGATGGCTGGTGATGGCCTGGGACACAGTGGATGACTTTGGGGTCTTCAATGTCTGGCCAAGCTCTAAGCACTCCATAGTGGCTGCTTTAAGCCACCTTCATGGCCAATGGAACACACTGTTCTCCTCCATCCAGGGGAGGATAGAGAGCCAGCTGAAGAATGAGGAAGACCTAGGTTCAGTTCTTCCCCTTGCCTTCTCTGCTCACTTCCTTTTTTCTCTTCTTCTCTCTTTCTCCTTTTCCTCCATTCTCTCACTGCCCCTCTCAACCATGCCCCAGGGTCCCAGTTCAAATGTAGGTAAAGTTTATCTTCTGAGCTACTCCACTCATACTCAATTATTCTACCTTTCTCCTTCATGCTGTCAGAATCCTAGGGTCCTCAGCCTCTCTTCACCCTCCTTTTTTTCTCCTCTCTCTCAGTAAAACCTGTTCAGATAAACTTGAAGAGGTGTGAATGACTGAAAAGCTTGAAAGTGTTATCCCTTTCAGTGTTATTTCCTTTTAAGAAGGATCAAAGCATTAAGTCAAAGGAAAGAGTCTCAATTATGGCATTTGAAAGCATAGAAAGTCAAAGCTGAAAGAGCTCTCAGAGGCCATCTCTTCCAGCCCCCTCCTTTTACAGAGGAAGAAATTGAGACCCCCAAGGAGAGGAGTGGATGGTCCTAATTCACATAGACATTTGAATGGAGCACTTTAGAGGTTGAGGCAGATTTCTCATGTGGACCAACTGCTACTCCTGAAGGGCAGCCCCATCCTGCTTCTCTGACCTATTTATGCATTGACCTGGAGTCAGAAAGACCCCAGTTCAAATCCAGTCTCAAACACATGACCTGGGCAAGTCACTTAACCTCTGTTTGTCTTAATCCACTAAAGAAAAAAAATGGCAAACCACTCCAGTACCTTTTTTTTAATCCTTACCTTCAGCCTTAGAAATGATCTTAAGTATCAGTTCCTAGGCAAGAGAGTAAGGGCTAGACAATTAGAGTTATTACATGAATTGCCCAGAGTCACACAGCCAGGTTTTAACCCAGGGCCTCCTGTCTCCAGGCATTGCTCCCTATCCCCTGAACCACCTACTTGCTCCCTACAGTGTCTTTGCCAAAAAGAGCCCACATATCGTACTGGTCCGTGGGGTCACAGAGACAAACAATGAATAACAAACAATACTGTTCAGAGTTTAGGAGTGTAGCCATTCAACACAGGGAAACTAACTTACTGCGATACAGACTTAATGGTAAACTCAGCCAAACACCAAATGTGGCTATGGATGTCACAAGTTGATAAACAGCCTTTCCTCTCTAGAGATCCATCTAATCCGCTGCCCTCTGGGAATGCCCGACCCTAAAGCTCTCGTAGCATGAATCAAATCCATTAAACCCATTTTCCACTTGTCCTGTGATTATAGGTGGGGAGGAAGGTCTAGGAAGAGGCATTTCTGTGTATTAGACTGAAAGTCCAAAGTCCTTGACTATCTCACCCCATCCCAACCCCTCATCTTTTTCCCTGAAAATTTAGATAACCCCAAAGCCTTTTCTTGGTGTTAAGAGACAGCTTGGTAGCCTAGGATAGAGAATCGGGCTTGAAGTCAGGAAGAAGAGCATTTAAATCCAACCTCAGACACTTGCTGACTCTGTGACCTTGAGCAAGTCACCTAAACTCCATCTGCCTCAGTTTCTTCGGCTGTAAAATGAGGCTCAGAAGAGCACCTACCTCACAGGGTTGTTGGGAGAATCAAATGAGAGAATATTTGATAATTTCTCATTTAATTGAATAATCTCATTGAATAAATGAGACTAGCAAAGCTTAGCAGAGGGCCTGACACATAGCAGATACTTAATGGGTCTTGGTTCTATTCCCTTCTTTTTCCTTAGAGCTCTTGGTTCACATTTCCTTGCCAAGATAATTTCTTCCATCACCTCCAAGTCACTACCACTATGGAAAGGCTGATGGACAGGAGGGAGATCCCTTGGGTCTCTTATTCTGTAGGAAGCAGGCATGACAAGACCGACTCCTCATTAGAGGTTGGGGGTTTTATGGAGAATCATGAGGCAATGATAGGACCCACAGGTTCATCTCTGTGGACATTCCCTTCTCAGGCAGAGAAAATTACTGCATGCCTCCTCATCCTAGGCTATTGCAGTCTATTTCCTTCTGGAGATCCCCTAGAGATTTACAACATATCTTGAGGTCTTCCTCTAAGTCATCTAATATTCTGTGGATATATTCCCAGGACTGCCCATCTAACATCCTTCCCTCCTGCCTCTCAAATTGCCCACCTCCTTTTTTTAATCATACATTTCCTCAATAATATCTTTGAAGCCACTTTATGTGTCTTGAGGAAATAAAGTTTCAGCCTCCTACTTATACCTGCCATTATCTTTTGGGTCCCGATCAATTTTGAATCTTTAGAGGTTATGACATTCCATGGTTCATAGCCTTTTGCAGTAACACTAAGGATGATGCCAAGGAAAAAGTTCTTGAGAGGTGGCTAGTTTGCACAGAGCACTCAACCTGGAGACAGGAGGACCTGGGTTCAAATCTGGCCTCAGATTTGTGTGATCTTGGGCAAGTTATTTAACCCCAATTAATTGTCTAGTCCTTACCATTCTTCTGTCTTAGAACTGATACTAAGACAAAAGGTAAAGATAAAAAAAGGAAAAAGCTCTTGGCTTAGAGTCAGGAGAGACCTGATTTCTACCTCTTAACATTTAGTAGCTGTGTGACTATGGATAAGTCAACTAACCTGTCTGAGTCTAAATGACTAATATATAAAATGGAAGTGATGATACCTTTACTACATGCCTCACAGGATTTTCATGAGAATTGTATGTACAGTAAATCTTAAACTGTTATAATTATTAGCTATTTATTATTACTTGGAAAAATGGTATCAAAAAAGATAAGATTTTGGGTTAAAGAGCAACTTTTAAAGGAAGATGGTTCATTTCTTCCAAGAGCTTATATGGGAGCTACAAAATGGGAAATGAGTAGGAACAGGAAGGGAAGGTACCTGATTGGGCATGGTGGCAGAGTCCTAAGAAAAAAAGAATAATTGGTCTGGACAATTGCTAGAAATGAAGACTGTAGAAAGAACCCACCAATGGAAGGAGATCACAGGGCCAGAGGGAGAAGGTAGCTGAGGCATGGTGGCAAAGTCTAGAGTGTGAAACATGACTGGTCTGTTTTCACTATTTACCAGGAGGGAGCAACTAGGTTCATAGAGTGCTGTGGCTGGAATCAGAAAGACTCCTCCTCTTGAGTTCAAATCTAGCATCAGACATTTACTAGCTGTGAGATTCTAGGCAAGTCACCTTACTTTGTTGACCTCAATTTCCTCATCTGTAAAATGAACTAGAGAAGGAAATGTCAAGAAAACCCCAAATAGGGTCACAAAGAAATGAACATGACTGAAAAACAACTCAACAACAACAATAGCATTTGCCAAACTTTGTGATAAGTTGCAGGGATTCCAAAAAGAGGCAAAAACAACCCCTGTTGTTATGGAGGCCACAAGCTGATAGGGGAGACAACATACAAATAATTATGTACAACCAAGATATGTGTGTATGTGTGTTGAATTCATGATAAGCGAGTGTGAGGCTCCTGAGTAATCTATAAACCTTTAGCTTCTTTCATTTCTTAATCCCGAACTGTATTTCTAAAAATATTTTTCAGTGTCCTCCCCCTGCCTATCTTTGCTCTAAATTCCCCCAGTATCAGGCACACAATGCCTCAGTTCAGTGGAACTTATCAAATCACTGGTAGAATTTTTCTCCTTCTTTATCTTCAGTAACAGATGTTGGCATTTCAGCAGCAATCTTCATCATGGTGGTCTTTTTGCTTACACCGATCATGAGTACTGTAAGACAGGACGGCCAGATGTTCCACAAAGTCATATTTCTTGCTGCCATTGGGAGCACAATGAGACCAGCTCCAGTGACTCCTTTATTCTCCTCTCTGAGCAGACCAGGGAGCCAGGATGGAGGAGCAGCCTAACAGCCCATCAGATGTGTCTATATTGAAAACAAAAGGATAACTGGATGCTGAGGTGAATGCATACATGGCTCAGACAGACCCTGGGATCAATGTTTGAAGAAGTCAGCCTTCCTATTGGAAATTATTCTTCAAGTTCATAACATCTGTACAGACTCTGAGCTAACAAATGAGAAGACCTGATGGATGCTGGAAGGGTCTATTACAATAGATTCTCAGCTTTACTCATCCACCCCTTTATATGTTTTGTGTGTTCTTTAATTCCACCCCCAAAAACCCTTCACTTCTGCCTTATAATCAATACTAAGTATTGGTTCTGAGGCAAAAAAACAAAAGCATCTGAGGCCAGATTTGAACCAAGGACCTCATATCTCCAGCTTTGTCTCTATCCATTAGAACAACTAGCTGCCATGCCCAGAAGTTTTTTGTTTTAGTTTTTAAAAAAAACCTTTACCTTCCATCTTAGAATCAATACTAAGTATTGGTTCTAAGACAGAAGAGCAATAAGGCTTGGGCAATGGAGGTTAAGTGATTTGCCCAGGGTAACATAGCTAGGAAATTTCTGGGGCCAGATTTGAACTAAAAAAAGAGTATAACAAGGAGGGAGAGAGAACCAGATGGGATAGTGGTAGATCCACTTAGGGATTCCCCCTGAATACCCAGCAGGTATTCTAACCTCTAGTTAGTGAGAGTGAAACAGAATCACTTTCTCTCACTGGGCCAGTTGCGCAAATGCCTTGGAGAAAATTGATTAAAATATATATATGCATATATATTTTTTTAATTTTAAGAGGGGACACAAACTGAGGATCAGAACAAGGGGTCCCTAACTCTAAGGGATCTAGCTGGTTTCCCCAAATCCTCTACATCCCTTGCAAGAAGGAGCCTTCTGGTCTTCTGGCTAACTTACCAGCTCCCTGTTTCTATTTAGGTATACCCCCAAAATCTGACTAAGCTACCTATCTATGACTCTCAGTAGTTGTTTAGATTTATTTCCCAAAAGCTGTCTCCAAAAACCATTATGAATGATCTCTAACAGGCTAAGTTCACCCCAGGGTCTGACCTCTGAGGTAAAACCTCAAAGCTGATCTGACAGGATTTTTTTTAATAAAACCTTCTGAAAACACAGAAGGTATGGTCAGATCCTTTTCTAGTTCTTTCTCAGTTAAATAGAGTACCTCCAAAGATGAATTATAGGTATACTCCTTCTCCACAGTCAGGTGATGTAGATGAGATCAGAAAAGCCTGCCTTTCCTCCACCATTCCTGGACAGAAAGCCTCTAACCTCCTACAGGAAATCACTACTCTCTAGCAGTTGTCACTTCCAAACTGTTCTTCCTCTGCCTTCTGCCTGCTAAAATCCTTTCCCTTGGGTTCCTAGTATGTGCCTTAAAGACAGCCTTCCACTTCTCTTAAATCTTATCCTATCTCTATCCTTTTCCCATTACAGAACCCAGGACCTCCCGTCTCTAGGCGTGACTTTCTATCCACTGAGCCACCCAGCTGCCCTCCTATTTTTTACTTTTTGATACTGTGTTGGATAAAATATTTGTGAGGGAGGTTTCCTTTAATTATTTTTATGCATCTTAATATATTTAATATTTATATAACATATATTTATGTTTTTAATATATTTATATATTTCAAGAGGGTTTGTGAATCATCTTTCCAATTATCTGGAACTCATTTCATTTTATTTATAGCAAAAATATCAGTAGGGATATGCCCCTATAACCAGGGGTTTATGAACTTCTTAGTAACAGTAATGTTACATGTAGAGTGCTATAGTTCAGCCATTTTTCAGTTGAGTCAGATTCTTTGTGACCTCATTCAGGGTTTTCTTGGTAAAGATATGGGACTGGTTTGCTGTTTCCTTCTCCAAATCATTTTACAGACGAGGAAACTGAGACAAACTGGGTTAAGTGACCTGTCCAGGGTCACTCTGCTAATAAGTAAGAGCAATTAAATCCATCCCTATTATCAATGATCTCTAAAACCTGCGATTCTTAGCATCTTCTGCTCTCTTTTCCATCACTTTGCTACTGAACCTGAAGCTTTTCCAGCTTGGCAGAGCCTGCCAGCCTTTATCCTGCACTGGCATAACTTTTTCAAGCACAGGGTCACCTCTACTCCATGATGAAGCACTAGAAGAGGGTTGTAGTGGAGCAATTGAGAGACGGAGACAAGAAATAAATATGTTACACGGGTGACGGGTATGTAGATAGATGATGGCTAATGGACAGCTAGATACGTGCATGGGTGATATGTAGTAGAAACACAGATAATTGATGTGCAGCTAATATACGATGACAAATAGGTCAGTCAGTCATAGAATCATGGGGTCATAGATTTGGAGCTGAAACAGACCTTTGAGATGGATCCATCTACCCATCCATCCATAGACAATAGATATATAGGTAGTTTCACAGACATATAGGTAGATAATGGAGGCAGAGAGATTGATGATAAATGTGGAGGTAGCTACAAAGATGAAAAATAGACAACTGATAGGTAGATTTGTACATAGATAAATGTGGAGCTAGATGGACAGATTTATATAGGTGATGAAGATGTAGGAAGGTGAAGTCAAAAGGATACTGGGCTTAGAATAAAAAGACCTGAGATCATATAATCATTACCAGTATGGGCTAGCACCTCTGGGGTGAGAGTTTGCTGAATCCTTTTGGGGGCTGTTCATCCATCTTTGGTGTCTACCTTTCATCCAACTCTCACCAGTGGCTCTGAGAAACTGGAGCGTGCCTGGTGGCCACTCTCCAGCAAATCATCACAGCAGATAGGCTCAACCAGAAGAGGGGATCTGAGAGGCTTCAAACCCCCACCCCCAGTAAGTTAGGATGGCGTCTATCCCAGGCAAGGAAAGTCTTCTCTACTTGGAATGGGCAGATGAGAACAATTTTTTCCAATAGTCAATGAAGGTGGCTGAGTCAGGTGCTGTGGAACCCCTATAGCTTGTTCAGACATCAAAGATGCCAAGAAGCCATTGCAATCAGGGCCTCTGCCTGTCATCCTGACTTTTGTCTTGTCACTGGCCTTGGATGTCTCTGGAAGAGAGATCAAGGCTGACAATTTTGTGCAACTTTGCCTCACTTGAACCCAATTCACAGGAAAGTCAAGACATCATTCCATGAAAAGACTTGTACAAAAATATTTATAGCTGCGTTCTTTGTTGTGGCAAAAAATTGGAAAATGAGGGGATGTCCTTCAATTGGGGAATAGCTGAACAAATTGTGGTAGCTGTTGGTGATGGAAAACTATTGTGCTGAAAGGAATAATGAACTGGAGGAATTCCATGTGAACTGGAATGACCTCCAGGAATTGATGCAGAGCGAAAGAAGCAGAGCCAGAAAAACATTGTACACAGAGACTGATACACTGTAGTACAATCGAATGTAGTGGACTTCTCTACTAGCAGCAATGCAATGATCCAGGACAATTCTGAGGGACTTAGGAGTAAGAGCACTGTCCACAGACAGAGGAAGAACTGTGGGAGTAGAAACACAGAAGAAAATTGCTTGAACACATGGGTCGATGGGGATATGATTGGGGATGTAGACTCTAAATGATCACCCTAGTGCAATTATCAATAATATGGAAATAGGTTTTGATCAATGACACATGTGAAACTCAGTGGAATTGCACATTGGCTGGGGGGTGGGGGTGGAAGGGAAGGAAAGAACATGAATCACATAACCATGGGAAAATATTCTTAAATAATTAATTAATTGGAATTTTTCAGTTAAAAAAAAGACATCATTCCATGGTCCTCTTCAAAAATGAAAGATGAATTACCACACCAATTCCTAGTGCTTCTCTGAGTTTCAGTTTCTTTATCTGAAAAAATGGGTATAATGACTATCTGCTCTTACCTACCCCATAGGGTTATTGCAAAGATCAGATCTGATGACAGATTCAAATAATATAAGTGAAAATACTTTGTCAGTCTTAAACAGCTGTTTGGTATGATTAAGATGAGGAAAGCATCTATCATAGAGATATAAATAAATGCTACCTGTGTAGATAATGATAATAATGATGGTGGTGGTGATGACAGGTTATTTTGGTTCAGACTTAGGATTTCATTGGGCAGAATTCCTTAATTTGAAAACTTCCTCCATGGAGGCATAATTATATGATTTCTGGATAACTACAGGCATACTTCACTTTGTTGCACTTTGCTTTATTGTGCTTCTCTTTATTGGGCTTCACGGTTATTACATTTTTTTTTACCAATTGAAGGTTTGTGGCAGTCTGGCATTGAGCAAGTCTGTCAGCGCCATTTTTCCAACAGCATGTGATCGCATCACATCACATCTCTGTGCCACATTTCTGTAATTCTTGCAATATTTCAAACTTTTCATCACTATTATATTTGTTATGGTGAACTGTGATCTTTGATATTACTGCTGTCATTGTTTGGGGCTACCATGAATTGCACTCACATAAAATGGTGAGCTTTTTTTTGTTCCAATTCCCTTGTTTTATTTTTTTAAATAAATTTTTATTGACATTTCTTTATATCATAGGAATTTTTCCAAGTATCTTTCCTTGTCCCTATCCCAGAGAATCGTCTTATATAACAAGCAATATTTTTAAAGGAAAAAGAGACCCCCCCCCATTTCAGCAAAACCAATCAATATATCAAAAAGGACTGGACGTATAGGTATTGAGCCACATTTTAAGACAGTGACCTTAATAGATAAAAATTTGTGTATTCTGACTGTTTCCCTACCTCTCTCCCTCTCCTCAGGCCTCCCTATTCCCTAAGATGCAAAAATATTGAAATTAGACCAATTAATAACCCAATTATAGGGGCAGCTTGATGACCCAGTGGATAGAAGCCAGGCCTAGAGACAGGAGGTCCTGAGTTCAAATATGACCTCAGATACTTCCTAGTTATGTGATCCTGGGCAAGTCACTTAAGCCCCATTGCCTAACCCTTACCACTCTTCTACTTTGGAGCCAATACTCTGTATTGATTCTAAGGCAAAATATAAAGGGTTTTAAAAATAAATAAATAACCCTACAATGGCCTCTGAGCATTCAAGTGAAAAGAAGAATCAATTGATGTTCATTGTTATCTTATTTTAAGAAAGTACCCCCCAAAAAAGAAGAGAACATACAAACTGAAAAATATAAATAAATAAAATATAGTTAAATATATATAAAGAAATTACCCATAATCACCCCAACCTTCACCCTGCTTAATCAGCAGATATTGCCATTAAGGAAGAACCCTCCACCAGCAAAAAGATTACAACTCACCAAAGGTTCAGAAGATGGTTAGCATTGTTTTGCAATAAAGCCTCTTAATTAAGGTATGTACATTGGATTTTCCTATCGCACACTTAATGGACTACAATATAGTATAATCATAACTTTTATATCCACTGGGAAACCAAAAAATTCATGTGACTCGCTTTATTGGGATATTTGATTTATTGCAGCCGTCTGGAATCAAAGCTGCCATTTCTCCCAGGTATTCCGGTACATAACTTCTGTAACTTATCATCTTCGAGAGTAGCCTAGGGCAGCAGAAGGTTAAGTAAGATATCCAGGACCACGTCAGCAATATCTGTGCTATGACCTAAACTTATCCTTTCTGACTCCCAGCCTTCCTCTTTCCAAGGCTTTTCAACAATAATAGAGAAAGGAATAGGAACTGGAAGTATGATTCTATTGACAAAGGGAACTTCCAGACAAGGAAATCTTGAAAAATCTTGAAAAAAATCCATTGAAATGGATTGGCAACTTTTCTGCAAACTTAGAGTCTCAGAGTTGCCTTAGAGACCGAGAGGTTAAATGGTTCCAATGATCACATAGTTATTCTCTTAGATTAAAATCTTAATGGAACATACCTTTGCAAAAAAAAAAAAAGATATTTTGCCTTTATTTTCTTTTTTATTGAAATTTTTATTTAATTAATTTAGAATATTTTTCTATGGTTACATGATTCATGTTATTTCCCTCCCCTCTAACTCCCACCCCACTGTAGCCGACTCACAATTCCACTGGGTTTTACATGTGTCATTGATCAAGACCTATTTCCATATTATTGATATTTGCATTGGGGTGATCATTAGAGTCCACATCACTAATCATATCCCCATCGACCCGTGTGATCAAGCAGTTGTTTTTCTTCTGCATTTCTGCTCCCACAGTTCTTTCTCTGGGTGTGAATAGCGTTCTTTCTCATAAGACCCTCAGAACTGTCCTCAGTCATTGCATTGCTGCTAGTAGAGAAGTCCATTACGTTCGATTTTACCACAGTGTATCAGTCTCTGTGTACAATGTTCTTCTGGCTCTGCTCCTTTCGCTCTGCATCAATTCCTGGAGGTCGTTCCAGTTCACATGGAATTCCTCCAGTTCATTATTCCTTTCAGCACAATAATATTCCATCACCAACAGACGCCACAATTTATTCAGCTATTCCCCAATTGAAGGGCATATCCTCATTTTCCAATTTTTTGCCACCACAAAGAGCATGGCTATAAATATTTTTGTACAAGTCTTTCCTTATGATCTCTTTGGGGTATAAACCCAGCAGTGGTATGGCTGGATCAAAAGGCCTTTAAGATTTCAAAGAACTTCCTTCCGAACAATCCTTAGAGGTAGATAAAGATAAGTATGATTTACCCCCATTTTACAGATGAGGAAACATGCTCTGACAAGCTAAGAGACTTGATCACACAACTAGTCGGTGTCTGAAGTAGATGGATAGATACATCAATAGATGATTAATCCATAGACAGCTGGGCAGGTGGCTGACAGGCTGGTAGTTGCACAGATTGATGATGGATGGATGAACAGATAGAAGCATGATTGATGAACGGATAGATAACAGATCGACCTCTATGCATTTCACACATTTCCATTTGGATGCCCTTCTCTAGCCCATTCTTCATTCCTCCTTCCATCTCCCTGTCTATCCCTGTGGCCAAGCTCCCTGCTGCCTCCCAATAACAGTCCTCCAGATCTGGGAACTGAGCTCAGAATAGGATTCTCTGGCTCGCCAGAGGCAGAAGGGGCAGAAACAGGTGTATCAATATTCTCCTTAAAACAGTACAGACCTGAATCATTGGCTTTGCCAATCACAGCAGCAGCAAGATACACCAGTTCTTCCCAGAATAAGTCCAGGGGACTTTGCCTGTGGCCCAAGGATTTTCTCCTTTGCTCTCTTCTAAATTTTTCTGCTCAATAAACTCCAAATAGAAACACTGAAGCCCCTGACACCCTGGTGCTAGAGAAAGCGCTCGTATAGAAAGCATTCTTTCATTCTTCGTCTCTACTGCCTTTTCTCTATTCTTTCTTCTTGAAGTGAGATTCTAGCATCTATTCCCTTTTCCCTTTGCAATACACACGTTGTCTTAAACATGAGCAAGAGAGGGAAAATATCCACAAGAAAAAATTCAGAAACCACCCATCAGCCTGAGGTAAATAGGGACAAGGACTTTATTTGTGACTTTATTTGTCCTCTGCTACAACAACTCTTTTTTTAAATTTATTTTTTAAACCCTTTCCTTCTGTCTTAAAGTCAATACTGTGTATTGGTTCCAAGGTGGAAGGGCTAGGCAATGGGGATTAAGTGACTTTGCCTAGGGTCACCCAGCCAGGAAGTGTGTGAGACCAGATTTGAACCCAGGACCTCCCATCTCTAGGCCTGGCTTTCAATTCCCTGAGCCACCTGGTTGCTCCCTTTTCCCTGCAGCTCTTAGGGCAGCTAGAAGTCATAAAGCTAGGAGAAAAAGCTCATGTTATATGACAATGTTTGTTGTTCTTCAGCCATTTTCAGGCTTGTCTGACTCTTTACAACCCCATTTCATATTTCTTGGCAAAAATAATGGAGTGAGACAGTGTATAGAGCACTAGGCCTGGAGTCTGAAAGTCCTGAGTTCAAATCTAACCTCAGACATTTACTAGCTATATGACCCTGAACAAGTCACTTAATTCTGTCTGTCTCAGTTTCCTCAACTGTAAAATGGGATTAATAGTAGCCTATCTCCTAGGGTTGTTGTCAGGATAAAATGAGACATTTATAGTGTTTACAAGAACAGCTAGGTGGCCCAGTGATAGAATCCTAGGCTGAAATCAAGAAGACTCAACTTTCTGAGTTCAAAACCAGCCTCAGATACTTACTAGCTGTGTGACCCTGGGCAAGTCACTTCACTCTGTTTGCCTCAGTTTACTCATCTTTCAAATGAGCTGGAGAAGGAAATATCAAACCATTAGCTGTGTACCTCTGGGCAAGTCGCTTCACCCTATTTCCTCATCTGTTAAATGAGCTGGAGAAGGAAATAGCAAACCAGTCTAGTGTCTTTACCCAGAAAACCCCAAATAGGGTCACAAAGAGTCAGACTCAACTGAACAATAAAAATGTAAATGTATCAAAAGATTATATCCAATACAGAGTAGATGGAACCTAGCCTTATAAACTATTTTCTTTGGTTATTGTTTCCCAGACCTAGCTTGACTCCATGATGTTCTCAATTTCTGGAATCTACCTGAAATGATCCATCTATCTCATGACCCCAAACCATAACGTGATGGCTTGTCTATCAAGATTGCCAATGACACAAAGCTAGGAGAAAGAACTCAGGTTATATGGCAATGTTTATTGTTGTTCAGCCATTTTCAGTCTCATCAGCTTCTTTATGACCTCATTTGGGATTTCTTGGCAAAGATGATGGAGTGCTTTGCCATTCCTTTCTCCAGCTCATTGTACAGATGAAGAAACTGAGACCAACAAGGCTAAGTGACTTACCTAGAGTCACACACAGAGGAAGTATCTGAGGCTGGATTTGATCTCAAGAAGATGAATCTTCTTGATTCCAGAGATGGCATTCTATCCACTGTGCCACCCAGCTTCCCTCAGGATTCACAAAACTTCTTGGTAAATTGGGGGGATGAGATGAATATAGTAAGATAAAATTTAATAAGGAAAAAATGCAAAATCCTACATTTAGGTTCAAAAAATGAACTTCACAAGCGTGGTTTAAAAGAAGAATGGCTAATTCCCCAATTGATAAATGGGCAAGGGACATGAATAGGCAATTTTCAGATAAAGAAATCAAAACTATCAATAAGCACATGAAAAAGTGTTCTAAATCTCTAATAATTAGAGAAATGCAAATCAAAACAACTCTGAGGTATCACCTCATACCTAGCAGATTGGCTAAAATGATAGCAGGGGAGAGTAATGAATGTTGGAGGGGATGTGGCCAAATTGGGACATTAATGCATTGCTGGTAGAGTTGTGAAGTGATCCAGCCATTCTGGATGGAACTATGTCCAAAGAGCAGAAAAAGACTGCCTGCCCTTCGATCCAGCCATAGCATTGCTGGGTTTATACCTCAAAGAGATCATAGATAAACAGACTTGTATGAAAATATTTATAGCTGCGTTTTTTTGTGGTGGCAAAAAACTGGAAAACGAAGGGGAATTCAATTGGGGAATGGCTGAACAAATTGCAGCATATGCTGGTGATGGAATACTATTGTGCTCAAAGGAATAATAAAACTGGAGGAATTCCATGTGAACTGGAAAGACCTCCAGGAATTGATGCAGAGTGAAAGGAGCAGAGCCAGAAGAACGTTGTACACAGAGACTGATACACTGTGGTAAATTCAAATGTAATGGACTTCTGTACTGGCAGCAATGCAATGACCCAGGACAGTTCTAAGGGATTTATGGAAGAGAACACTACCTACTTTCAGAGGAAGAACTGCAGGAGTGGAAACGCAGAAGAAAAACAACCGATTGAACACATGGATTGATGAGGGCATGGTTGGGGATGTAGACACCAAACAACCACACCAATGCAACTGTCAATAATATGTAAATAAGTCTTGATTGATCACACATGTTAAAACCAGTGGAAATACATGTTGGATATGGGAGTGGGTGAAGGTGGTGAAGGGGAAAGTAAAAACAGGAAACATGTAACCATGGAAAATGTTTCTAAAAAAATAAAATATTAAAAAAAAAAGAATGGCTAGGTAACAGTTTGTGCAAAAAAAAAAAATTGGGGTGGGGAGTTAGTATACCAAAAGTTCAAAATAAATACATAGTATGGCATGATAGGCCCAAAACCTGAAGGTAATTTTTGGTTGCATTAAGACAGGCATAATGCCCAGGAAAAAGGTAGTACCTATCAAATTATATCAGGAATACTGGGTTCCAGGTGACCCATTTTAATCATAATAATATTTAAATTTAAATTGTTGTTAAATTTAAATAATGATAATAATATTTGAAATGCAAATGTAAAAAATGTTAAAACATTTCCATAGCATTTATGTCAGACACTGTTCTAAGTAGTTTGCCAATTTTATCTCATGTGATCATCACAACCATCTTAGGATACTGGTGCTATTCTTAGCCCCATTTTATAGCTGAGAAAACTGAGGCAAACACTGGTTAAATGTCTTTCCCAGAGACACATGACTAGTAAGTGTCTAAGGGTGGATTTGAACTCAGTTACTCCTAACCTTAGGGCAGTGCTCTATCCACCATGTGCTACCTAATGCAACAGAAATAAACTCCTACATCCAGCCCAAAATTACATAAAAATATATAGTCAGAAGCTTGCAGAAGCAAGTAGAAGGTTTTTTTTTTAACCAGAGAAGCCAATACAAGCACAGGTAAATGAGTCAGAAGCTAGCAGAGATGGGCCACATCAGAAAAACTCAAGGTCCTTTAAATAGACCTGATGCCATTGCCTGTTAGAATAGAAGCAAAGATTACTTATCTTAGATTACTGTTCAGGAAGGTAAGAGCCAGCCATATGCTTCTGGGAGCACCAGGAGCCAAAGCAGGAGACAGGGTTAACTCAGCTCCTGAATGTCAAAAACCAGAGGGACTGTACAGAGAACTAAAACCAGCATGATTTTTCACATTCCACTGGGACCTGTTAGGGCCACACACAGCAGGGGACAGAATTAACTCACTGTTGTTATCACACAAGAATAGAGGCCAGATGAGCCCAAAATCCACAGTGGATCACCAGAAGTCTGAGATAGAATCTGAGGAGAGATACCTGATATAAAATCCTTTCTCCATCTAAATTGGCAGTACTGGCAACATTTAAGGTATGTCTAATTGGTCCCAGAGGAAAATAAAGGACTGGTACAAGCATAAAATCTCAAACCAAGAAATGACACCGAAAATATGAGTGAACAAAAGAAAATATTGGACTCAATAAAGAAATCTTAAGGTCTAAGAGAACTCTAAGAGGTAATCCTAGAAGAAAAAAAGAATCCCACAAAAACTAGATGCAAAGCCTCAAAAGTTAAAAAAAAATACCTTAGTTATAAAATCTAAAAGAAGATCTAAAATAAATGAATAAAGACATTTTTGAAAGCAAATTGTAAATTCAATGAGAGTTTGGGTAGAAAAAATTGAAAGTATAGTTTGTAAGAGAAGGTTGAAGATCTAACCCAAATGAACTCCCGAAAATAGACTGGAACAAATACAATTCATGATTCCACAAGACAAGAAATATTAAAACAAAGTTGAAAGATTTTTAATATGAAGAAAATGTAAGTCATTTACTATTTTAAAAAACCATTGATCTGAAAAAAAAATAGATCAAGGAGAGATCACTTAAGAATCACTAGATTCCTTGAAAATCATGCTCAAAAGCTTCCCAAAATCTGGAAGGAAGAAAGAGAGGGAGGGAGGGAGGGAGGGAGGAAAGAAGGAAGGAAGGAAGGAAGGAAGGAAGGAAGGAAGGAAGGAAGGAAGG
>NC_058133.1:266067268-266077092 GCF_016433145.1 Gracilinanus agilis | reverse complement strand
GAAGGAAGGAAGGAAGGAAGGAAGGAAGGAAGGAAGGAAGGAAGGAAGGAAGGAAGGAAGGAAGGAAGGAAGGAAGGAAAAAGGACTTTATCAGTCACTTCCTGGGGGTGGGAAACACTAAATATTATCATAACAAAAATCTAGAGCTTCCAAGCTTAAAATGTGTACACTTGTGAAAAAGTTATTATGGCCCTCACTACCTGGAAAGTCAGATAGGTTAGATTTCACCACACATTCAGAATAATACAAGAGCATTTGGGAGGTGTCTAGACTGTCTACCAATGGCTCCAACCCCCTCCGAATGGTATTCCCCAAAGTACAGGGAGGTCCCTAGCACCTCTAATCCCATTTAGTCACTAATAACTTTTACACAAATACATTTTCTTCAAAACATTCAGATTTAGTCCTTCCCCTCTCATGGGTTGAGTTTATGATATCTGTGCTGTGAGTAGTTGCACAGAGGTAAGGAACTTGCAAGAAATTATGGCTGAAAAAAATTAACAAGCTAAACTAGTTAAAGTCAAACCAGTTTTAAAGCTACAGATAGTCAATCAAAGGAAGGTCTACCCATCCATTTAGTAGGGGATACAGAGATCCCCATGTAAAAATAACTGGACCTATTCCAAAGACCCCTTAAGGGTACCTTCATGTTTGGCTCTTGAGGCATTCCCATGCTAGCCTGGGTTCGATCTTGTCGTTCAGTTGTTTTTTAGTTCTGTCCAATTCTTCCTGACCCCAGTTGGAGTTTTCTTGGCAAACATACCAGAGTGATTTGTCATTTCCTTCTCCAGATCATTTTACAGTTGAAAAAACTGAGGCAAAAAGGGTAAAGTGGCTTGCCCAGAATCACATAGCCAATAAGTATCTGAGGCTAGATTTGAACTCAGGAAGACAGAGTCTTCTTGACTCCACACCTGGCACTCTATCCACTGTGCCACCTAGCTTCCTAGGCTGGGTTACATACTTCATAATAAACAAGTTTTAAATGACCAAGATCTCAAAAAAAAAAAAAAAAGCTCTGAGAAGACTCTTCTTCCCATTTCTTTGTAGACTTGGGGGACTATGGGTGTGGAATATTGCCTATAAAATCAGATTTCTGCAATATGTTGTTTAGTTTTGCTGGATAGGGTGGTTTTCTTTCCTCTTTTTAAAAATTATTTTATATAAGGGAAAACTCCATAGGAAGAAGAAAGAGAAGGAATACATCGGGAAATGTAGATGATGTTTTTAAAAGATATCATTAAAAGAATTATTTTTTTAAAAGAAAGAACTCCACCTGGCAGACACCAATCTCCAGGCACCTTCATACTATAATCTTAATTACAATTTTGAGGCTCATTTAGGCTCTGAGCTTCTTCATAGTTGGAACTTCTCCTGCCCTAGATCTGGTAAATTTCTATATCCTACTCTCCTTAGTCCTGTGATTGAGAGTCCCTGTGTGTTGAGGAAAACTCCTTTCTACTCTGCTCTTCCCCCCTCTATTCTCACTCTTGCAAAATCCAGTCCTAGCTCTCCCCTCTCCCATTCTCATCCACTCTGATTTCACTGTGTCCTCTGGAATCTCCAACTTATTTTTGTTTTTAACCCTTATTTTCCATCTGAGAATAAATATCTAGTATCAGTTTCAAAGCAGGAGAATGGTAAGGACTTGACAACTCCCATCTTTATCCACCTCATTGCCCCTCCAATTTGTTATTAAGAGTCCAACCCACCCACCCCTCATCATCTTCTTCCGACCTCTTTCCATTTTCTAGCACTCACAGAAACATGGCTTTCCGGAACATCCTTCATCCATTATCTCCCTCTCCAGAGAGAGCTAGTTGTTCCTTCTGTCCTGACCCCCTCCCTCTAACCCACATGGGGCCAGGAAGAGGTCAGTATACTCTCTGCTCTCCACCACACTTCTGGACTTTCCCTCTGCCATCATCAATCAGCAACCTCTCCTCCTTTGAAGTTCACTCCATCCATCTCCATCATCCAGTTCAAGCCCATGCTGCTATAATCTACCTCCAAGGTTACTGTTCTTCCTTTCTCAATGGATTCAGCCCCTGATTCACAGACTCCCTCCTTCTCTCCCTCATGCTCCACCCCACCCCCACCATCCACCTTCTTCATTCTGACTTCTTCGCTGCTGAAAACTGCCAAAGAAGTCATGAAACTGTCAACTGGCACCCAATATGAATTTATCCTCATTGTTGCATAGCAATCCATTTATTCATCTCTGACTGCCTGTCTTATTTAAATGTTGTGATGCTCTTTTTTTTTATTTCCTTGTCATTTAATAATGATTCTCCACCTCTCATTGGTGTAATAGATGGAACACTGGGCTTGGAGTCAGGTTTAAAAAACACCACTTTTATTATGTACAATAAACTATTGCATTAGCTTGAAATGTTTTTAAAAAATGAGTTCACGAGTTCAAATCCAGGCTCAGACACTTACTAGCCGTGTGACTCTGGGCAAGTCACTTCACCTTGTTTGCCTCGGTTTCCTCACCTGAAAAATGAGCTCAGCAAAGCACTCCAAATATGTTTGCCAAGAAAATCCCAAGTAGGGTTTACTAAACAGGGGCATGCTTTGCTATCAGCCCTCTGAAGACTCAATTGAGCACTGCATTGCTCAGAGTTCTGAAGTCTTTCGATGCTGTTTCTTGTGATCAGGGTCTAATTTATTCCCCTGCTTCCGCTTATATTGATCAGCATGAGTTTCCCTCAAATGACTATCCTACATTTCTCCTTTGCAACCATAAATTCCTAGTCAGTCTGCTCCTTACCTCTATTTTTTTTGTCACACACTAAGACCACAATCCCCCTGGCAATCTGGCTGCTTCCTCCTCCATTCAAATGAAACTACTCTATCAAAAATTACCAATGATTTTAAAAAATTTTTTTCACTTTCTATTTTAGAATCAATATTGATTCTAAGGCAGAAGACTAGCAAGGGCTCAGTAATGGGGGTTAAGTGACTTGCCCAGGGTCACGCAGATAGGAAGTATCTAAAGTCACATTTGAACCCAGGACCTCCCATCTCCAGGCCTGGCTCTCAATACAAACAATGATCTTTTCTTTTTTTTTTTTTAACCCTTACCTTCTGTCTTAGAATCAATACTGTGTGTGTCTCCTGAGGCTGTCCTGGGTTTTTTCTCTCTCCTGATGATCTCATTCTCTAGCATGGGTTCAATTATCACCTCTATTCAGATGACTCCCAGATCTATAAATGCAGCTCTATTCTCTCTCCTGAAACCCAGTCCTGTATCATCAGCTGCTTTCTTCACATCTCCATCCACATCCCCACCTCCGACCCGCCTCTCAAACTCCAGATATCCCAAACTGAACTCATCTTCCCTTTAAACTTGCCTCACCTTCAAATGCTTCCTATTTCTGGTAAAGGCACTACCAGCCTTCCAATTATTCCTAACTTCAGACTAATATTTGATTTGCCTTCTCTCAGATGTTCTACATGCCTCTATCTAATCGGTTGTCGATTCCCATCAGTTTTATCTCCATGATATGTTGTTGTTGCTATTGTTGTTGTTGGGTCGTTTCAATCGTGTCTGACTCTTCGTGATCCCATTTGGGATTTTCTTGGCGAAGATACTGGGGTGGCTTATCATTTCTCTCTCCAGCTCATTTTGAGCTCATGAAGAAATTGAGGCAAATGGTGTTAAGTGACTTGTCCAGAGTTACACAACTAGTAAGTGTCTGAAGACAGATTTAAACTTGGTCTTCCTGACTCCAAGCCTGGTACTCTATCCACTGCTCCACCTAGCCACTCAAATTACCTAGATATAAAATATAGATAGCATCTATCCCTACTCTCTATTAATCTATATCTTATGCACCTCCCAAGTGTAGATGAAAGCTTCTGCCATGCTATGGGGTACTACCATCAGTTCTTCCTCTGAAGTATCCCAAGTTCCCCCAGATTCTAATTCCTAATGAATCTTTTTTTTTCTTTCACCATCTCCAATCCACCTTTTACATTGTTGATAGAAATTTTAAGACACAATTCTACCCATATTACTCACATCTTCAAAAGCCTTCAGTAGCTCCCTATTACCTCTAGGATAAAATATAAATCTTGCATTTCAGCCCCTTCCTTCATCCACTCTCTAGATAATCATTCACTTCTTCCCCATTTCTACCTTTCAAAATCTTTATCTTCCCTCAAGATTCCATTTGATGCCATTTCCCATAGACCTCTTCCCCCACCAGGTGAAAGTGTTCTTAATTACCTTTCGTTTTCCCAAAGCTCACTGCATCATCTGCTTGGCCCTATTATATCTCACAACAATAAGAATAGTTATCATTTGCATAGAGCTTTAAGGTTTGCAAAACACTTTGCAACTATTATATTCTCACAATAATCCCATGAGGTAGATTCTATTATTATCCCCATTTTACAGATGAGACTTACTAAGCATCTGACCCTGAGAAAGTCACTTCATCTAGTTTGCCTCAGTTCCTCATCTGTAAAATGAGCTGGAGAAGGAAATGGCAAACCACTCCAGTATTTTTATTCAAGGAAACCCCAATTAGGGTCATAGAGTTGGACACAGCTGAACAACAAAAGCAGATGAGAAAACTGGGGAACACAATGGTTAAATGCCTCGACCAGGGTCACACCACAGGTGTGTGTCCGAGGCTAGATTTGAACTCAGGTCTTTTTTACTCCAGGTCCAGCTCAAAAAACACTTCACCACTTAGCTGCCTAACACATCCTACTTCATGTTATACTTATCGGTGAGTTTGGACATTAACATTCTCATTTAACAGAAAAGAAACTGAGCTCCAGAGAGATTATGAGATAGTGTGTATAAAGCACATTGTAAACTGTAAAACATTATAGAGGGGAATCGAGGGGACTCAGTAGATAGAGCACCACCCCTAAAGAGGGGAGGTCCTGGGTTCAAATGTGACCTCAGACACTCCTTAGCTGTGTGACCCAGGGTAAGTCACTTAACCCCAATTACCTAACACTAACCACTCTTCTCCCTTGGAACAGACATTCAGTATCCATTTCAAGATATAAAATAAGGGTTTTTAAAAAGACTATAAAATGGAAGTTTGTGTCAGTGTTTGGATTATTAAGCAAGGAAGTAAGCATTTATTAATTGCCTGTTACATACCAAGTATCGAATGAGATGATGGGGATGCAAAGACAGAAATGAAATCATCTCTGCCCTCAAGGAGTTTCTATTCCAGAGAGGAAGAGAGAAAGGGACCAATAGGCAGACATGTAAGTGATAATAATTGCTAGAGCTTCAAGGTTAACAAATAATATTTCATTTGGTCCTCACAATAAGGCTGGGAGAGTGCTATCACTATTCTCATTTTGTAAATGAGGACACTGAGGCAAGCAGAAAGTAAATGACTTATCAGGGTTCATCTATTTACACTGATATGAGACATATCCAAAGTAGATGGGGAAGCATTTGCAGCTCGTGATACCAATCATGCAAGCATCAGTACATGGATTAGTTGGCCAAGATCATAGAGCCATTGAGGACTAATTAACAGAATTTTGCTGAGGCAAGGTCCTACACAAAGGCACACATTTACAAGCAGATTTTCTGCTATTCTGTCCCAATCTGGTATATCCTGGGTGTTTCCTTTGTTTTTTTTCCAAACTACCCCAGGTTCTAACAATAATAATAATGATAATAATTAATAGCATCTGCAGTTTTATAACACATCATTATTACAAACATTTGTATGGCATTATCTCCTTTGATCCTTTATTTAAGCCCTCATCTTCTGTCTTAGAATCAATACTGTGTATTGGTTCCAAGGCAGAAGAGTGGTAAGAGCTAGGCAATGGGAGTTAAGTGACTTGCCCAGGGTCACACAGCTAGGTATTGTCTGAGGCCAAATTTGAACCCAAGACCTCCCATCTCTCTAGGCTTAGTTCTCAACCCACTGAGCTACCTAGCTGCCCTTCCTTTGATCCTTAAATGATCCTGTAACATACTTGAAGGCAAGAGCTTTCATGACCCTTCCATCCAGTTTTTCAGTGGAGGAAACTGAGACCCAGAAGGGAAAAAACCATGGAGGAAATACTGATTCTGGAGTCAGAGATCTGGGTTCAAACTCTACCTGAGATACCTGTTACCTGTGTGATCTTAGGCAGGTAACTTTATCTCCCTGGGTCTCGGTTTCCTCATTATGTAAAATGTGGGGTTTGGACTAGAAGCCATCTGAGATCCGTTTCCAGTTCAAATCTCTGATCTGAATCAGCAGCAGAAACCCAAGACTCTCACCCAGGGCTTCTGCCTCCCAGGGCAGCGTTCTTCTCACAGTGCCTGATTGCCGCTCCTTAACCTCAGGGACCAGCAACAAAAATGCCCTCCCTTGGATGCTCCAGGAGCTGCTGGGCTCTCTGTGTGGTCTTTGTAGATTCCCTTTATCTGGGGCCCCGGAGCCCGCACCCACTTATCTATCTATCCTGCTGTTCTGCAGCCATCTTCTCTTCACACCCTTCCTTCGAATACTCGTTCTGCCCTGACGCTCCTCTCCTTTTGCCAGAGAGAGATAACGGAGACAGCTGGGTATTTATTCAGTGCTATTTCACACTGACTCCTGCTCCTTGCTTTTTCATCCCCTGCCCCCCCTTCCTTGCACCTTCCTTCCTCCTCACCTCCCCTCCACCCTCCATCCCTTTCCTGTTTCTGTTTGGGTTGAATGCTTACTAAGCATGAGCACCTCTATCTAACATGTGGCAACAGAGAGATACAGAGAGAGATGGAGAGAGACAGGCTGGAGATAGGGGGGCCAGAGGGGACAAAGAAAGTGATGGAACCACCGAGAATAAGAAAGAGAAAGCCAGAGAGGTAGACACAAGCAGGAAGAACCTTGGACCCAGAGAGAGGAGGAGAAAGAGAAGGAGGAGGCTCACAGAAAGCCAGGGCAGAGACATGCAGAGAGAAGCAAACACAAACACACACGCACGCACACACACAGAGAGGAATTAACAGACTAAAGGCAGAGACGATCTAAGGCTCAGAAAAAGGGGCAGAGGCACAAGGAAGGACAGAAACACGTATACAGACAGATCAGAAGCAGATGGTAAGAGGAAAACACACAGAGAAGGGGCAGACACACCCAGACAAGAGACAGAGAAGCACACAGAAGGAGGCAGAAGAACAGACACACAGACAGACATAAGAAGAACAAAAGACACATAGAAAGCAAGGCAGAGACGTACAAACAGAGATGGGTAAAACACACACTAAGGGGGCAGGGACCAACCCACAGAGAGGGGCAAAGAAACACACAAAGAGAAATGGAGATAAATAGAGAGATAGGGTACAAAGAAGTCAGTCTCACAAAGGAGAATAGAAATGATTCTATCAGTTGAGTTTCTGGAGTAGAACACCGTCCCTTCTCCACATCTCTCCATCTCTCTCCATCTCTCTCTCTCTCTCTCTCTCTCTCTCTCTCTCTCTCTCTCTCTCTCTCTCTCTCTCTCTNTCTCTCTCTCTCTCTCTCTCTCTCTCTCTCTCTCTCTCTCTCTCTCTCCATCTCTCTCTCTCTCTCTCTCTCCATCTCTCTCTCTCTCCTCCTTCTCCCTCTCCCTCTCCCTCTCTCTTTCTTTCTTTCTCTCTCTCTCTCTCACACTCACACACACACTCTCTCACAATTTTTACTCTCAGAATCCCCAAATGTCTACAAGGATGCTGCCCAGTTTCATCCTGTTCTGCCTCTCTGGAATATTTCAAATTCCCTGGACTCTGTTAGGATCAAAAAGAAAAGTCCTTCTTACCCCCTTCATCTTATCCACTTTGTAGCTAATCACATGAAACAATGTTTTCCTTCAATAGAATGTAAGCTCCTTGAGGGCAGGGGTTGTTTTGGGTTTTATCTTTGTGTTCCCAGAACCCAGTATAGTGCCTGGAAACATTTTATAAATGCTTATTGTATTAATTGGGGAATGGTTAAATGATTTATCATATCTAAATATAATGGGATACTATCATGCCATAAAGAATGATGAAAAGGATTATTTCAGAAAAACTTTAGAAGACTTATTTGGATGGATACATAGTGAAGTGAGAAGAATCAGGAACACAATTTATACAATAACAACAACATTGTAAAGACAAACTCAGAACTCTCAACAAAGCAATTACCATCCATAATCCACAGGATCCATGAAAAAGGATGCTATCCACCTCCTAACAGAAAGGTGATGAACTCAAAGTGCAGAATGAGATGTGTATTTTTTGGACATAGCCAACATGAAAATTTGTTTTTGGTTGATTGTGCATATTTTTTGCAAGGGTTTTCCCCCTTTTTTAACATGTGAAATTATGCAAAACATTTCCATGTTAGTAAATCAGAGGAAAAAAACAGGAAGGAAGTTATTTACATTTCATTTTGCATTCAGAATTCTCCAGTTATTTCTCTGGAGGTGAACAGCATTTCTTCATCATGAGTCCCTTGGAATTGTCTTGTATTATTGAACTGATCAGAGTAATCAAGTCTTTCACAGTTGATCATCATTACAACATTGTTGTTACTGTACACAGAGATCTGGTTTTTCTCAATTCGCTTTGCATTAATTCATATTGAACTTGATATGTTTTTTTCAGAAACCAAGTGCTTTGTCATTTCTTATAGCACTATAGTATTTCATGACAATCATATGCCACAATTTGTTCAGCCATTTTTCCAACTAATGAGCATCCCCTCGATTTCCAAATTTGTTGGCCCCACAAAAAGAGTTGCTTTAAATATTACTGTACATACAGGTTGTTTCTTTTTTATCTCTTTGGAGTACAGACCTAGTAGTAATATTGCTGGGCTAATGTACAGTTTTATAGCTTTTTTGAGCATAGTTCCAAAATGTTCTCCAAAATGATTGGACCAATTCACGTCTCAACCAGCAGTTTATTAGTGTACTGATTTTTCTCCAGCATTTGTCATTTCTGTTAGGTATGAGGTAGTACCTCAGAGCTATTTGAATCTACATTTCTTTAATCAATAGTGTTTTATAGTATTTTATATGATAATAAGGCTTTAGTTTTTTTCATGAAAACTGTCGGTTCATATCATTTGACCAGGTACAAATTGGAGAATGATCTTATTTTTATAAATTTGACTTGGTTCCCTACATATTTGAAAAATGAGGCCTCTATCAGAGAAATTTGCTGTAAAAATTACTTCATTATTTATGGTACCTTTTAACAAAATATTGTTCCCTTGAATGTCTCTTTTAATTAGATCTATTTTTACTTTTTCTTTGTCTAAGATCATGATTACTAATGGAATATAGTTATATTCCAATTTCTAATCTATTATACTACCTTCTTCCACTTTATGGATGAGTCCATGCCATTCACATTCACAGTTATGATTATAGTGTACTTCCCTCAATCTCATTTCTTCTGATTCTTCTCTCTCTCTTTTTATCTTGTCCCTCCTTAAATGTCTGTTTTGTTTCTGACCACTATCTTTCTTAACCTATCCTCCCTTAACCCACCCTTCCTTTTATGTTCTCCTCACCCTACATCCCTTAAACCAACAGTCTGCAACCTTTTTGGCCGTGAGAGCCATAAACGCCTGTGGAAGGAGGAGGATGGAGGCAGAAGGCTCTGGAATATGGGGCAGGGGCTGAAGGGCCCCCTGGGGCACATCCTTGGGCTCTGCCCAGACTGGCCGGTGGGGAGGTGGAACCAGATATGGCTCGAGAGCCAACCGTTGCTGACCCCTGTCTTAAACCCTTCCCCTCATGTTTCCCTATTGGGAAAGATAGGTTTTTATACCAAACTGAGTGTATATATTTTATATATATATATATATATATATATATATATATATTCCTGA
>NC_058133.1:266058280-266064515 GCF_016433145.1 Gracilinanus agilis | reverse complement strand
GGGCCCCCTGGGGCACATCCTTGGGCTCTGCCCAGACTGGCCGGTAGGGAGGTGGAACCAGATATGGCTCGAGAGCCAACCGTTGCTGACCCCTGTCTTAAACCCTTCCCCTCATGTTTCCCTATTGGGAAAGATAGGTTTTTATACCAAACTGAGTGTATATATTTTATATATATATATTTATATTATATAAATTTATATTATTTATATAAATATATATATATTTATATATTTTATATATATATATATATATTCTTCCTGTTTTAAACCAATTCTGATGAGCATGAATTTCAAGTATTGCCCACCACCTTATTTTCTCTTCCCTTATGAAAGCCCTCCCTTGAGTGCCTCTTCTATCTTAGAAAAATTTCGCCATTCTACTTCTTCCTTCACTTCTTCTTCCAGTGCATCTCTCTTCTTAATCCTTCATTTGTGGAGGAGGGATCATCTCAATATCATTATCTCATATTCATACTCTCATCATACTATCCTTCTAGCTGCCATAATAATGATGTTCTTAGAAATTACATGCATCATTCTTCCCACATAGTAATATAAACAGTTAACTTTATCAAGCCCCTTATGATTACTCTTTCATGTTTATCTTTTTTATGCTTCTCTTGAATCTTGTGTTTGAATGGCAAGATTTCCTATTCAACTCTGGTTTTTTCATCAGGAATGCTTGAAAGTCCTCTATTTCACCAAATATCCATCTTCCCCCAAAAGATTCCACTCAGCTTTTCTGAGTAGATTATTCTTGGTTGTAATCCTAATTTCTTTGCCTTCTGGAATATCATTTCCCAAGCCCTCAACTCCCTTAATGTGGAAGCTGCTAAAGCGTGTGTGATCTTGACTGTGACTCCATGTTATTTGAATTACTTCCTTCTGGCTGCTTACAATATTTTTCCTTGACCCAGCAGCTCTGGAATTTTACTATAATATTTCTGGGAATTTTCATTTTGGTCTAGCTTTCCTGTGGTGATTGGTGGATTCTATCAACTTCTGTTTTACACTCTGAATCTAAAGTATTGGGACAGTTTTCATTTACAGTTTATTGATGTCTATGTTCTTTCTTTGAAAATAGCTTTCAGGTAGATCAACAATTCTTCTCTCTCCTTAATCTCTTCTTCAGGTCAGTTTTTATAATTAGGAATATCTGTTTTTCATTCTTTTGACTTTATCCTATTGTTTCTTGATGTCTCATGGAATGATTAGCTTCCATTTGTCCAATTCCAATTTTTAAATAATTATTTTCTTCAGTGAGCTTTTGTACCTCTTTTTCCATTTGGCAAATTCTTTTTAAGGAGTTCTTTCTTAAACATATGATTGATTACATGGTTTTATGGGTATATGATTGGGGATGTTGACTTTAAATGATCACCCTATTGAAAGTATTAATAATATGGAAATAGGTTTTGAACAATGATACATGTAAAACCTAGTAGAACTGCTCATCAACTCTTGGAGGGGGAAGAGAAGAGGGGAGGGAAAGAACATGAATCATGTAACCATGGAAAAAATATTCTAAATTATTTTTTATCAATTAATTATTTAAAATATTTATATATATATAATATAAAATGTTTATTTAAAAATAAATAAATAAGTTCTTTCTTCAGTGAATTTTAGTGCCTCTTTTACCATTAAGCCAATTCTGTTTTTTTAAGTGCTATTTTCTTTAGGTTTTTGTGCCTCTTTTACCATTAAGCCAATTCTGTTTTTTTAAGTGCTATTTTCTTTAGGTTTTTGTGCCTCTTTTATCAAGCTGTTAATTTTCTTTTTCATAATTTTCTTGCATCGCTCTCATTTCTTTATCTAATTTTTTCCTCTATCACTTTTATCTCTTTCTTTAACTCTTCCAGGAATTCTTGTTTGGCTTGGATTCAATGAGAATTTTTTCTTTGAAGTTTTCATTACAGCTGTTCTCCTATTGTTGTCTTTTTCTAAGTTTATGTTTTGATCTTTACTGCCATTGAGTAGCTTTTTATGGTCAATTTCTTTTTTTATTTGTTTATTTTTCCATCCTATTTCTTGACTTTGAATCTTATGTTAAAATTGGACTCTGCTTACCTAGGGAAGGGGAGGTACTGTCCTAGCCTTTGAGTTTTTTCATGATGCTGTTTTCAGAGCTAGTTCAGGAGGTATGTAAGATTTTGGTTCTTCTAAGTTATTGTGATCTGGAGGAGTGATATAATCATTTCTCTTCTGGTCTATGCTCTGATCTTTACCAAGGAAGGGCCCCTAATCCCCTACAACCACAAGAGCTAGTGCTGATCCTCTCGGAGGCCTGAAACTGTTACCAGATCCCCTGCTCTCCTCTAGCAACAAGCATCAATGCTCCTTTCACCCCTGGAACTTTGACTAGAGCCCCTATTCCCTTGTGACTGACCAAAGACACTCCTCTCTTCCCTGAAACTGTGACCAAGAACTTCATATGGGAAAAAAATGTTGCCAATCAGCCCTAGTTGCACCCAGTCCCAAGAAAAGGCCCCCTGTAATCTCTTTCTGACCATTATATCAGTCACCTGAAAGGCTCCTCCACTGCTGCCACACTGTGCTTCAAGATGGCACCCACCTTGGTGTCACAGATCTCTGCTGCTGACCTCCTAAGTTGTCTTAGACAGGAAAAATGTCTCCCTCTGCCATTTTGTTGGTTCTGCCACTCCAAAATTTGATTTGAGCAGTTATTTTAAAGAAGAGGAATATTGAAACAATTCAGCTGAGTTGCTGCCATCTTGGCTCCAGCCCCCCCCCCCATCTTTTTATTTTTAAATGAGGGAGGAGGGGAAGAGAGGAGGAAGAAAAAATATATACTTTTTAATTGACATTTTAACTTTTAAAAAATATTTTTGAATGAAACATAAGGCAGAAGTGAACAGAATACCCCACAAAGAAAATAAGATATGCATGTAGATTAAACCACAAATTGAAGTAACCCCAAAGCATGCAGCAATTTTTCTACTGGCCAGCCCTAGATTGACGCACCCAGGACTCCCTCTTCCTTTTTCTGTTTCCTAAGGACTTAAAATTCAAACTCAAAATTAAATATATGGAGTTTCACAGTTGAGTTAGGGGGTTATCTTATTCCTTACCTTCCTCACTGATTCTCTCCATTTTAGCCTTAAACCTATGTTTGAGGCATTTAATGGCAAAGCAGATAGACCTCTGGGCTTGGAGTCAGAGAGATGAGTTCAAATCTAGCCTCAAACATTTCCTATCTATGTAACCCTGGACAAGTCACTTAACCTACAGGACCACTAAATAGTTCCTAAGAGTCCCAATGGGTGCATATTGATTTTTAAAACCATGAATTAATGTTATCTATACCCTCTTACATCTTCACCTATTTTATTAACTATTCCCCAATTAAATTTTTATCTGATTCAGGCCATACTTGGAAGTGTTATGGGTATCCCACACACCTCCTGTTTGACTCTTCTGAGCCAGGCCATCAACAGGACCCCAAACCAGTTGGATGTAACGGTCTGAATGTCAGGAGAAGAAAGAGAGAGAAAAGGAAACTATTCGTCCAAAATTTCATGCCTGGATAGTGAGGGCAGGGATAGCATAAAAGAAATAGAGAAGTTAGGGAAAGGGTTAGGTTTGGTGGAGAAAATAATGAATTCTGTTTTGGATAAAAGAAGTACAAGATGTTGGCAAGATAGCCAAAGGAAGATTATCTAGCAAGGGGCTTGAGAGGGGACTAGAGCTCTGTGTGTGTGTGTGTGTGCGCACACGTGTGTATTTCCAACCTAGCCACACACGTGAATATATTTTTAAACATGTATACACATATGTCCTAGTCATATATACACATGAATGCATGTGTACCTGTATCCCCATCACATATATGTATTATACAACTATCTCCCAGGCACATGTGTGTATATACATGCATCTGTCTCCCAGGCACACCTATATATACACATGTATATATCCCAGTCATATGTGTGTGCATGTATATACATATATCTATTTCCCAGCCACATGTGTGTATGTATTTATCTCTTCCAGCCACACATGTGTGTATACCTATATCTCCCAATCATACACATGTTTGGTTTTTTATATACACACACATATATACATATGTATAAATATATACACACATCTATCTCCCAATCACACATGTGTATGTGTATGTATGTGTGCATGTGTTTCCAAACTAGCCACACATATGTGTGTGAATGTATGTTTACATATAATCATATATTTTAAATATGTAATTTATAATTTTGATATAATTATGTGTATCCCAGTAATACACATATGTATGTGTGTATACATATATCTATCTCTGTCACATGTGTGTATGTGTATATGTGTGTATATATCTCCCAGTCACATACATATATTTGCGTATGTGCATATGTATAGTGTATCTCCAAACTAGCCATACATATGTGTGTGAATATATATTTTATATATAATTCTATATAATATTTTATATATGTTATAGATAGATAGATAGACAGACAGACAGACGGATGGACAAATGGATGGACGGATGGGGAGAGAGAGAGAGAAATAAATAGATGATGTAGGATAGATAGAAGGATGGATGGATGGATGGATGGATGGATGGATGGAGAGAGGATAGAGAGAAGGATGGATAGATAGATAGATAGACAGACAGACAGATAGATAGACAGACATATGGATGGATGGATGCATGGAGAGAGAGGAGAGAGAGAAGGATAGACAGATAAAGAAATGATAGAGGATAGGTAGAAGGATGGATGGATAAAGGATAGATAGAAAAAAGGATGGATAGATAGATAGATGGATAGATAGACAGATAGACAGACAAATAAATGGGATAGATCCCAGGCACATACTTACGTATGTGGTTATGCATCTATCAAGATCCTAGGCACATGTGTGTATGCATACATGTATATCCCATGCATACATGTGTGAATATACATATATCTCCCAGTCACCTTGTATACTTTTAAACATATTTATCTCCCAGGCACACGTGAGTGTATGTGTATGTATACATATCTCCATCTCCCAGTCACACATGGATATATTATCTCTATTCAGCTCAGCCACATACATGTGTGAGACGACTGCCTAGAGATGAAAATTGAAGCCATTAAGAGAAGACGAGTTTGACAAGAAGAAAAGCATGGAGAGAAAAGAGGAAGATGGTGAGGGGCAAAACAAAGCAAACAAGAGGTTCCTCCCTGTTGAGGCGCACAGCTGAGCAGAGGGTCAGAGACAAAGACACACACTGAGCTCATCTCTGTCTAAATGGGAAGGAAAATGGAATTGATTTCAGTAGCCCTGGAGAGAGCTCTTTCCACATACAGGTAGGACACCGTTCTAGACACTGCAGGGACACAAAGATGAGCCAGGATTAGTCCCTGCCCTCAAGTAGCTCACAGTCTATTAAAGCCAGGGATCAGGACACAAAAAGCTACCCGTTAAAACAACATATGATGAGGTAGCCAGGCAATGCAGTAGATAGAATGCCAGACCTGGAGTCATGAAGACTTTTCTTCTTAAGTTCAAATCCAGCCTCAGGCTGTGTGACTCAGGCAAGTCACTTTCACCCTGTTTACCTCGGTTTCCTCATCTGTAAAATAAGCTGCAGGAGGAAATGGCAAACTACTTCAGTATCCCTGCAAAAAAAATCCCAAATGGGGTCACAAAGAGTCACACATATAACTGAAATGACTGACAACACAAGTAGAAGGCTCCTGTAGATGTCCAGTGGTGGAAGACAAGCGGATTCCATGAAGAAGAGAGGGACAGGGCAAAGGAATCTGAAAGAGCCTCACTGACTCTCCATGGAGATAGCAAAAAAAAAAAATCCTGAAATAAAAGAAAGAGAGGAAACCAGGCATCTTCCAACTCTCCTCCTCCCTCTCTCACACCAGTTGGGGAATACAAAGACTATTTGAGATACTTGACTTCTTTCAGTTCTGGCCTTACAGAGAAACAATGGTTGTGGCCTGGACCTCAAGGCAGGCTGAAGAGCCCAGCGCAGAGTGGGTGAGCGGGGCCAGGTCCCAGGCCCCGTGCTGCGTGACTTACCAGACTGTCACTTGCTGTGGGCACTGGCGACTGGGCAGTGAGGAGCTCCCAAAGAGAGCTTCCTGCCAATCCAAGGTCAGCAGGGCTGGCCAAGAGTGGGCAGAGCTAATGTAGCAGGTGTGCGGCTCAGCCATGAGCTAGAAACAGGTGCCCCGGATCTGAGACACGCAGGGTCAGAGCATAGGAAAGA
>NC_058133.1:266029091-266058239 GCF_016433145.1 Gracilinanus agilis | reverse complement strand
GAAAAGAAAAAGATGGAGTTGGGAGGCCGGAAAGGGAAAGAGGCAAAGATGTGGGAAAGAGTCAGACAGAGAGAGAAATATTTGGAGATGAATCCTGAATATTAAGATTCATACATCTTAGAAGAAAGGGAAACCTAAGATAAGGGGATTAAACAGGGAGAGAGAAGCTCCCCGGGGACCTGAGAGCCATAGAAGGTCATCAGGGTGCCTCCAGGCAGTCTCTCCCATACAGCAGAGTAATTTCATAACAGCACTCACAAAGTTAATCAATAAGTCAATAAGGGCTGGATATGGGCTCTGGTCTGGGGTTGGGGAGGAAGGGAAAGAAAGAGAAAGCAGAAGCACTCTTTCTCTTTCCTTGAGATCATTTACAGTCTAATGGGCAGAGGTATAACTAAGAATTTTTGCTGTGGAGGCAAGTGATACAAATAATGCCTGGGACAACTGGCATTAAAGTGCCCTCTATTGAAAGAATAGGGGAGAACAGAAAAGGGAAGGGGAAAAGCTCTCCATCTGGTAGACTCCTATTTTAACTAATTGGTCGTGCTAAATAGATGCTAAGTTATGTTCTTTCTATAGAGCTGAAAGACTGCAAGAGTATCAGAACCCTCTAAATTTGTTGCGTTCTAAATTTGACACCCTAGGACAGAACCCAAATTGCCTGTCCTAGTTATGCCTCCACTAGTTGGGGTGGGGGGATAGGGAGAGGGGGTCATAAGACCAATCAAAAAAGATTATGTAAGATTTCTTCTTCTCGCTCCTGACTTCATGGAGTCCTGAGTAGAGAGGAAGTCTAGAGAACAGATCTTGACTTCACCTCCCTACGCCTACTAAGTAAGATAAGGTAACCAGAAATATGTTTCACTTCCGTCTTTATATTCCCAGCACATAGCACAGTGCCTGGCACATAATAGGTACCTAAGATATGTTAATTTATTCTTGAATTAATCTGTTCAGATTTTTTAAATCCTTCCATGTTAGAGCCAGTAGGAACCTCAAACGTCATCTAATTCCACCCCCTCATTTTACAGATTGGTATACTGAGACTCAGAGAGGGAATATGATTTGCCCTGGGACAAATACCACACCAGTGACAGAGGAACCCAGGTGTTCTGGCTTCTAGTACAGGACTTGGCACATACTACTGATGTGTGTGCAACTCCCTTGTAGAGGTGGTTCAAGCAATGCCTTATTCTTCTTTCTCTTCCCCACAGCTGGGTCCTCCGCATGCAACCCACACCTCGAAATCTATTTGCAGAAGACTCTTCTTATTGGTGGAGATTGATTAGTCAATATTCCGTGCCTTCTTGAGACGTGGAACTGGGGAAAACTTGAAAGAAGAAAGATCTGGGTCTTCTGGCTTCCAACTCTGAGAGATAAGATATGTGGTTCCAAATTCTCTCCAAGTCCCTGAAGGAGAAGAAAGACTCCGAAACTAAGCCAACAAGGAGAAAAGCTAGTGGCTCAATCATCTCATTTCCCCCAGTTTACTACACCAGAGAGTTTGGGGAATTTCCCCTTGGGTGAGATCTGGGATTCTCTCTCTCGATTGAGCTAAGTTATTTCTCCCTCTCAAAGGGAAAATTCATTCACTTTGTGTGTTGCCTCATATATATTCTCATTTGTATACTTTCTCTGATTTCTATTTGCTTTTGGCTCAGATAAGTGGGCTTATTTGTGATTTGCTATGTGTTCGTTGTGGAACAGACATTTGATGGGAAGGGAGTTAAGTCTTGAATATATAGCTTGGGGTAATCCCACTATGGGATAGTGATCAGGAGCTCAGCTTGAACCTAAAGATTATTTCCCCTAGACTACCAATATTTAAGAAAAAGATAGACACAGTTCTAGTCTAGTTCTGCCTTTCTCTGAGGTCAACAAAGTGGCCAGCCTCTGGCCCCTATTTCCTGCTTCCCTTCTGGCAGGAACCAGGTTCTCTTGGAGAAGGGCCTGGGAGGGATGGGGAGAGGACATTTATACCCCACTGTGAACTATTTATTGGCAGACGCAAGTGGTAACACATAATATACATTAGCAAAATAGAACACAGAATCCCTTATGAGAGACAGACAGACAGACAGACAGACCAGAGACAGACACAGAGAGAGAGAGGGAGAGACAGACAGAGAGAGGGAAGAGAGACAGAGACAGAGAAACAGACAGAGAGAGGGAGTGAGACAGAGAGACAGAGACAGAGGTCAATAGATAGGGTAGGTAGATAGATAGATGTTGTTCAGTTATTTTTCAGTCATATCTGACCCTTCATGACCCCATTTGGGGTTTTCTTGGCAAAGATACTGGAGTAGTTTGCCATTTCCTTCTCCAGCTCACTTGGCAGATGAGGAAACTGAGGCAAACAGGGTAAAGTGACTTATCCAAGATTACACATCTAATAAATATCCGAAGCCAAATTTGAATTCAGGAAAATGAGTCTTTCTGATTCCAAACCTGGCACTCTATCCACTGTGCCGTCTAGTTGCCCCACATAGATAGGTAAATAGACACTTATTGAAGACTTACTATGTGGCAGGCATTACACTTACCAAGGAGATACTCTGGGGATACAAATACAGGTGTCCCTTCTACTTCATGACTTTCCCTATCACAGTTCCCATGTATCATGAATCAACATAATAAAGTGGGAATTTGTGGGGGGGTGTTTTGCAGAAGCTACAGATGACACCGAAAAGGTTTAGAAACTCAGAAATGCATAAAATATATGTATATAATATTGTATAGCATCAACAGATTTTATCTTTAATATATACAATTTTTTCAAGTTAAAAGAAATAAAAAGCTAAAGTCTGGGAAGCAGCTGGGTGGCTCAGTGTATTGAGAGTCAGGCCCAGAGGCAGGAGGTCCTGGGTTCAAATGTGACCTCAGATACTTCCTAGTTGGGTGACCCTGGGCAAGTCACTTGACCCTCATTGCCTAGCCCTTACCACTCTTCTGCTTTAGAACCAAAACACAGTGTTGATTCTAAGATGAAAGGTAAGGGTTTAAAAAAAAAGCCAAAGAATGGGAAAGCCAGCAGATGACACACAAAGGCTAGAAATATAGAAATATCTTCACATTGACCTACATATAGTCGATGACCAAATATTTAGCCCAAATTTTACTGTAAGGTACTATAAACACCCCAGAAAAGAAAAAGAAAAATTCAAACTTCTTCTCTGGCACAAAGGAAGGACTAAAAAGTTTTATGCAGATTTTCCAGATTGCATTTTCCATGCCCCTTACTCCAAAATGTGGAAGGGATACCTTTCCAAATAAGCCCCCCAAAAACAAACAAAACAAAACAAAAAACAAATAAGCCTCCAGGAAGCTTAGGATGAGAAACAGCGATTTCAAGGAAGGAAGATGGATCGCTGGGCACCGCCTGTGCCCGCCTGATGATAAAAGACCAGAGGGCTGATGTGTCTGGCCCTCTGAGCATCTACGGACCGGCTCAGAAACAGTCCCGCTCTCTCATCTGAAAGGGTCACCCGGAAATGCCGCTCGGGCCAGAACCGAAGCGATTTTGTGGGCAGGGACCTTGAATTTCCTCCCATCCTCCATGGCTGGGAGCCGAGGCAGAGCCAAAGAGGGAGAAGGCATCCAGGGGAAGAAGGGGGTGTCAGGCTGGGGCACGGCTGCATCTAGCTAGGAATACTTTGGTCTGAGGTTAATGAAATCTCCAAGGAAGGGATCAAACTAAAGCTTGCCTTCCCCACCCCATTTCTTGGCGGGGGGAGGGTCTGAGATAGAGCAGATTAAAAAGCTGCCTTGCCCGGAGTAACACACCTGGCCCTGCCCTCCTGGGAACCCAGGTTTCTAGCCTCCTCTCTGCTCCCCAAATCAACTGATAGGATATTTGTTTCCTTGTCTCTCCTTCTGAGGTCACAGTGTAATTGCTCCAGCTGGATCTCAGAAGGAGGGAGGAGGGAAGAGTGGGGAGAGGGGAGCTTTAATGAGCCTGACCCCAGGGGCCTGGTGGCTGAAAATGCTGAGGCTAGAAGGGCTGGGAGAGGCAGTTTAGGACATCTCCTTCCCGTGAAGGAGAGGGGTGGCACAATGGGGAGAAGCCACAGAAAGAGCCAGAAAGCCAGCAGATTTGAAATTTGGGCTGGATTTTGAGCTCTAGGCTCCGCTTCCCTCACGGCCCTGGACAAGATGCTCCTTCCTCCTCTAGAGCACTTTCTCCAAAAGTCTTTGGTCAGCCTCCCCAGTGATAAAAGCAATTTTGAGCCTGCTTCCCCAAGTGGGCTTATTTACTTAGTATACTCCACTATACCAAGCCAGGCCAGACTCTACTATATCATACCATGCTATGCTGTTTATATAATACTATACTATTTACTATACTATATACTGTATTATACTATATGCTATACTATATTATATACTGTGTTTAAGTGGAAATTTTATATCCTATCTACAACTGTATTATACTATAAACTATACTATATACTTACTGTATGCTATACTATATAGTGTATTATACTATAAACCATACTATATACTATATTATACTATAAACTATACTATATACTTTATTATACTGTATGCTATACTATATCTGTATTATACTATAAATCATATTATATACTATATTATACTATATACTATAGTCTGTATTATACTATATGCTATACTATAGACTGTATTATACTATATATTATACTATAGACTGTATTATACTACAAACTATACTATATACTGTATTATACTATATGCTATACTACAGACTGTATTATACTATATATTATTCTATATATTATATTATGCAATGCGATGCTGTTTAATAATATACTCTTCCATATACTGTATTATACTATATGCTATACTACAGACTGTATTATACTATATATTATACTATATACTATATTATGCTATGCTATTTAATACTATACTATTCTATATACTATATATTGTTTTATACTATATGCTATACTACAGACTGTATTATACTATATATTATACTATATACTATATTATGCTATGCTATTTAATACTATACTATTCTATATACTATATATTGTTTTATACTATATGCTATACTACAGACTGTATTATACTATATATTATACTATATACTATATTATGCTATGCTATTTAATACTATACTATTCTATATACTATATATTGTTTTATACTATATGCTATACTATAGACTGTATTATATTACATATTATACTATATACTATATCATACTATAAACCAGTGATGGGCAAACTATAGCCCACAGGCCAGATGTGGCCCCCTGAAATGTTCTATCCCGCTGCATGACATTATTCCTAATCTGACAAATACAGTGAGTAGGATACAATACAATGAAACTTCAAAAAAATTGCCTTAGAAACAGACTGACAGATGAGCATTACCTTTCCTTTGGCCCCCTCTTTAAAAAGTTTGCCCATTATTGTCCTATACTATATTATACAATATCCTATACTAAATCCTATGTTATACTATATCCTATACTATATACTGTATTATGCTACATATTATACTATATACTATATATTATATTATACTCTATAGTATACTATAATTATAAAACAGAAAGCTATGTGGCAAAGTAAATAGAATAATCCAGCTGGACATGGATATAGAAATACCTAAATTCAAGTCCCCCTCATGCACTTACTAGTTAAGTAATCTTGGGCAAGTCACTTAAGCCTCTTTCTGCCTTAGTCTCCTCATCTGTTAAATCATGAATAATAATCATAGCACTACTTCCCAAGGTAGTTACACAGACTAAATAAGATAATATTTGTAAAACACTTTGCAAACCTTAAAGCTCTATATAAATGCTAACTTTTATTATATTAACCTTATTTATATTTTATATATTTAAATATTTTATATTTATATATATTGACCTTTTATGTTTTTATATTTATATTTTATATATTTGTATTTAAATTTTTATTAATTTATTATGTTAACTTTTTATTATTTAACCTATACCTTTTTATTTTATTAACTTGTAAAAATAAACTTTTTAAAAATTAAGTAATATTTTATTCTAAAGCCACTGGATTTGTTGAGTAGGGGAATGACATGGTCTGATCTGAGCTTTGGAAAGACCACTTTCTCTGCTGAGTGAAGGAGAGATTGGAGTGGAGAGAGTTGAGGCAAAGAGAGAACAGTTACTAAGCTGTTGTACAACAGTCCAGGTGAGAGGTGATGAAGGCTTGAACTAGGTGGGGGTAGCTGTGTGGCTAGATAGGAGAGACAGATGGATGAGATGTAGAGCTGGAAATGCCAAGATTTGGCAAATGATTAGATAAACAGAGTAGGAGAGTGAGTAATTGAGAACACTGAAGTTCTGAATGTGCCTGGAAAGATGGTGGTACCCAAAGTATTAGTAGGAAAATTTGGAAGAGATGTGAGTTTGATGGGAAAGATAGCATGATGAGATCTAATACCCCTAAACAATCCATCCATGCTTATTCATCTAGGGGGATTCTGTTGTTCATTCTTCATGACTCCTTTAGGGGTTTTCTTGGCAAAGATCTTAGTGGTTTGCCATTTCCTTCTCTGGCTCATTTTACAGATGAGGAAATTGAGGCAAACAGGCTTTAAGTGACTGGCCCAGGGTCAGATAGCTAGTAAATGTCTGAAGCTGGATTTGAACCCAGGGAGATGAGACTTCCTAACTCCCGGCACAGCACTATGTCACCTCAACTTGAAAGCAACACCCAGTGCTGCTTCATTTTTTTTAACCCTTACCTTCTATCTTAGAATCATTACTATGTATGGATTCTGAGGCAGAAGAGCAGTAAGCACTAGCCAATGAGGGTTAAGTGGTTTGCCCAGGATCTGATTTGAACCCAGGACCTCCTATCTCTAGGCCTGGCTCTCAAATCACTGAGCCACCTAGCTGCCCCCCAATGCACTTATTTAAGAAGGGAATGGAAGAATGGGAAGAATTTGATCCTAGATGCCCTGTGGGACTCACTCTGCCCTAAACAAAAAGAGGGGAGACTCGCTGGTCACTGTCCCTTGCACTTAGTTGCCCTTTGAGGCTCTTTTATTGCAGCTATAAGGTGAAGGGGTGGGGGTAGAGGGCAGAAGTTGAGTATTCTAGGAGGGAATGGGGTGCAGGGCAGAATTTTCTCATTGGCATAGGTGTAGCTGCTACTGTGAGAAGTAGATTCTATCAGTTTCAGAGACTCATGTAGGATTCTAAAAGGAGGAAACTGAGTAAAGAGAGAGGTGAAGGGTTAAGGATAAGGATAAATGTGATTGTGCCGGCTATAAAGCTATCACATAGAATATGGGATGAAGTTGAATATTGGAGCCAACTCATCTGTCAGGTCCTCAAGAGCCAATTGTTCAGTTTTCAGCATGAGCATTTCTACCACTTGGAAACTGGCAAATGTTACAAAGCAGGGCTCAGTTTATTGTCACTTAAGAAAGTGATAGAAACTTAAGAAAAGTGAGGGGGGAAATGTTGATAATGATGATGATTAAACTTAAAAGTGTGTTGTGTGTACATTATTTTCAGAGAGCTGGTTGTTAAACATTTACCAGCACATCTCTGGTAAGGCAAGAGGACCCCATCTTTCCATCTTTCTCTTGGTTAATGATGTACCCTTTGGGGGTCAGGCTACAGTCACTCGGTAGCCCCTGGCCCCCACTCCGGAGGCCAGAGCTCTATAAAAGAAGGAAATTGGAATAGGTACTCTCTAAGGCCCCTACCAGCTCTTTGTTCTAACAATCTATGTTCTTCTTTGAAAGATTTAAGACCTCTGATCAATACAATGACCAGCCATGATTCCAGAGGACTTATGATGATCTATATTACCCATATCCTAACAGAGAGATGAATCTATATGCGAGATGCAGAAATGATACAGACATTTTTTGGACATGGCCGATATGGGAATTTGTTTTGCCTGACTATGCAGATTTGTTACAAGGGTATTTTTTCTTTTTTTCTTTTTTTTTTCATTGAGGGGAGGGAAAACAAATGCTTGTTCATTGAAAAATGAAATAAAAATAATCCCTCTTCTACAGGCTCTTCTAGCTCTAACATTCTATTTTCTCTGTTCTAACATTCCACAAAGGGCCCTTCCACCTCTGATATTCTGTGTTCTAGGATTCAAAACCGATAAGCATCATTAAGGGAGGACCAACGAGGGAAAGACTAATAGGAATGTCCCCCTAAGGGGTGCTCGGCTACTAAACCTATCCTCCCTGTAAGCCCGTGCTGCACAGAGAGAGCCGTGTGAGGGCTCCCTCCCTCCCTCCCTCCCTCAGCCTTCTCCTCTCCAGGGTAATGGAGCCCAATTCCTTTAGGCTCTCCCTGGAGATCTTATTTTCCAGACCTTGAATCTAAGGATGAATGGCCCCTCTCTGATTGCCACTTACTTACCACTATATCCTGCACTCTGACCAGCGATATGGGCTAGCATTGTGAGCTAATTGACTGTGTTATTTAGATCGTCCTAGCTATAAAAGCTTCCCAAGTGTAAAAATTGGGGAAATGAATGTGGTTATGTCAGAGGCTGGGAATGTAGATGTTCCTGCTGAATAAGGCATTTAATTACTTGCTCAATAGAAGGCCGCTTGGCAGAGAGGAGGGCTAGTCTAATAATGGTTCTTTGCACGGAGGGCCTTGAGCTCAGAAAAAGGAGGTAATAAAGTGGTGTGTTATGTCACCTCAACTTAAAAGCAGCCCCCCCAACCTGTTTCCCTCCCTTAAGAGGTGAATGGAAGAATGAGGAGAATTTGAACTACTCCGACACTCAGAATTCAAGTCCCCTCCGGTGGAGATGGAAGATGGAAGAGGCCTTTCTTGGGATACAAAGGAGGAGGATTCAGGGATAAAGCTCCATTCTTCGTGCACTCCTGAGAGAGAGACGGTGACCCAGATCCATTGGGCCTGTCTTCCCACTTGTGTGTTAAATAAAGGGAGAGGGCTGGATAGCTTCCATATGAAACCTTTTAGGAGTCCTGGTAGCCATGTACCCACCTCCTGGGGCTCCCTCAATTAAAACTATTCAGAAGATCTCTAGTTCCCTCTATTCCATTTCCCTGCTTCCCAAAGAGGGATTCCTGATCAAGTCTATCCCTTATTAGCTCTGTGATCTTGGGTGAATCTTTACTTGTCTGGAATGGGCCTATGAATACCTGCAGAATGTGGCTGATTCAATTCCTCACATGAAAAGATTGTAAAGCCTGCTTCTGGGAAAATTATGACAATGGATGATGGAACAGATAGGTAAGAAAGTGGATAGAGTCCTGGGCCTAGAATCAGGAAGTCTTCTCTCCACTCAGACACTTACTAGCTATGTATTCTGGGCAAGTCACTTAATCCTGCTTGCCTCAGTTTCCTCATCTGTAAAATGAGCTGGAGAAGAAAATGGCAAACCACTCTAGTCTCTCTGCCAAGAAAACCCCAAATGGAATCATGAAAAGTCTGACACAACTGAAATGACTGAACAACAACAAATCAATGGAAGTGCTTTGGAGAGATGTTAGAGTGTGTGTAGACATTCCACAACTAGTTCTAATCTACTCGTGGAATGTTAAACAGCAGCCTCTTTGGTTGGCTGCTGTTGCAGAATGGGAACTGGGAATATCTTCAAAAGGCTTTAGTTGGCCTTAGTCCCTTCCTCTTGGTTGGATCTCTTCCTCTCGATTTTGGCCTCCTCAGTTGACTTTTTCCTAGCTGACTTCATTCTCATAAAAGACACTGTGCTACCAGGAAAAGCCTCAGGATCTTTTCACTAACCTAGATCGATAGGAAATCATGAATACCGGCCTCACTTATTTGCCTCAGTCATTTGTTCTTTTGTTTAGATGAAGGAAGCTATGGTCTTGTGAGTTTTGAAAGGTCAAAGCAAGATTTCTGGAAGTCCAAAAGTCAATAACAAGTCAGGTTTTTCAGCCAACCCAAACTAGATGCCCCAAAGTGTGACTTCAGGATTCATGGCAATAGTAGCTCAGACAGCTGAGTAAAAACAGGTTAAGGGGGGCAGCTGGGTAGCTCAGTGGATTGAGAGCCAGACCTAGAGACAGGAGGTCCTAGGTTCAAATCCAGCCTCAGCCACTTCCCAGCTGTGTGACCCTGGGCAAGTCACTTGACCCCCATTGCCCACCCTTATCACTCTTCCACCAAGGAGCCAATACACAGAAGTTAAGGGTTTAAAAATGTAAAAAAAATAAAAAAATAAAAATAAAAACAGGTTAAGGGTAACCAACAGGCCTCAAACGCATCCATGAGTTAGGGGGATGACTACCCCAAGCTTATGAAGATTTCCCTTAGTGGAATGGACAGATGAGAACAATTAGTTCCAGCAGCCGTGAAGATGATAGACAGAAGAGCTTGGAACTTGGTTGGACATCAAAGACACCAAGGTTATCTGCTGCATCCTGGGCCATGGCTAGTTATGCTGACTTTTATTCTTGCCACTGGACTTGGATGACTCTGGAAGAAAGAATGAGGCTGAAGACTTTGTACAACTCTGCTTCTCTTAAATTGAAACCACTTTGAGTCAAGACATCCCCCCATTGATGTCATTGGTCCTCTTCAAGTACAAAAGATAACAGCTGAGACAACTCATCCAGCAGCCACATTTGAATGTGAATCTGGTGGGAACCATGCTATGTAGAAATTGTATGAAGTCTGAGCCCATTTTCCCCAGAATCCAAGGTGGAATTTATTGTCGTATCCTTGTAGAAATCCCTTTGCGTGACACATGTAAAACCCAGTGGAATTGCTCGTTGGCTATGGGAGGGGGGAAAGGAGAAGGGAAGGAAAGAACATGAATCCTGTAACCATGGAAAAATATTTTTAATTAATTAATTAAATAAAATTTTTAGAATGAAAAAAAAGAAATCCCTTTGCTAATTGATATTAATTGGTTAAAAGGAACTAGGTCTGGGGGCAACCAAGTAGCTCAGTGGATTGAGAGCCAGGCTCAGAGATGCAAGGTCCTGGGTTCAAATCTGGCCTCAGACACTTCCCAGCTGTGTGACCCTAGGCAAGTCACTTAACCCCCTTTGCCTAACCCCTCTTCTGCCTTGGAACTGATACAGTATTGATTCTAAGACAGAAGGGAAGGGTTTTAAATAACTAATAAAAATAAAAGGACCTGAGGCACTAGTCACTGGTGGCTAATAATGAGGGGAACATGACTGTAGGGGCTCATAACTCCTCAGAGGGGGTACTAGAACCCTAAGGAAGAGACAGATGTAAGAGGCCTTGATCTGGAAGAATCCTCCCCTAGAGAAGGTTCATCAATTTAGACCTGGAATTGCTTATTGAGTGAATGATGACATGACCAATTGGGAGCCATCTAGTCCAACCCCTTCATTTTGTAAATGAGACATCGGAGTCATAGACATGTCAAGTGACCTTTACACAACTAGTTAGGGATGAAGGTAGGACTGGAGCCCAGTTTGCCTGTCTCTTCCCTGTATCTTGCTACCTCAATCTCATAAAATCATAGATTTAGAGAAGGAAGAGACATTGAAAGCCATTTAGTCCTACTCCTGTCTTATGGAGATGAGAAAAGTGAAGCCTAAAGAAATGAAGAGACTTGCCCAGGGTCATACAGGTAGCAAATAATAGAGCTAGGATTTTATTGTCTAGTCTCAAATGCCTGGGAATCCCCAATACCAGCTCAGTGGATCCACAGCATCAAAGCTATTTTCATAATAATACTAAGACATTTTAATGCCTAATACAATAAATATCTGGGGAGGGGTATTGGCAGTTAGGTGGTACCATGGATAGAGCACCAGGTCTGAAGTCAGGAAGACTCTCATCTTCATGAGTTCAAATCCAGCCTCAGACACTTACTAGTTATATGACCCTGGGCAAGTCACTTCTCCCTGTTTGCCTCAGTTTCCTCATCTGTCAAATGAGCTGGAGAAGGAAATGGCAAACCGCTCCAGTATCTCTGCCAAAAAAACCCCAAATGGGGTCATGGATAGCCCATCACAACTGAAACGACTGAACAACACAGTAAATATCCACAATACAATCCACATTAACAAAAACCCTTTGGGGTCCTCGATAACTTTTAAGACTGTAAGGAGTCTTGGACTTGAGACTAGAAAGCTTGAGAACTGCTGATCTACTGCAATTCCTTAGTTCTTAGCTGAGATTCAGAGAACACGACTCAGATCGCACAGGATTAGAGGAGATAAAGCCCAGACTGGAATCCAGGTCTTCCAACTTCAATTATACCACTTTGATCATCTATAAAATGAGAGGGGTATTGATAATATTATAATATTATAATAATAATTATAGTTCCGTCTCTCTCACTCACTCTTAGAACAGGACAAAACTTTAGTAATCATTTTGTTGTTGTTCAAATGTTTTCAGTTGTGTACTACTTTGCATGATCCCATTTGGGGTTGTCCTGGAGTGGTTTGCCATTTCCTTCTGTAGTTAAACAGATGAGGAAACTGAGGCAAACAGGGTTATGTGACTTGCCCAGGGTCACATAGCTAGTAAGTGTCTAAGGCCAGATTTTTGAGGTTTTCTTGGCCAAAATATTGGAGTGGTTTGTCATTTCCTTCTTCAACTCATCTTAGAGATGAAAAAACTGAATTAAACAGGGTTCCATGACTTGTCTAGGGTCACTCTAAGAGTCTGAGACCAGATTTGAGGCCAGGAAGATATATCTTCACTACACTGAGGCAGATACATTCTGATTCTTAAAAAAAATAGAAATTAACAAAATTAATTAGAAAAAATTTTTTTAGAATCAGAGTGTATCTGCCTCAGATCACCGCCCCGAAGATCATTTTAGTGGCCCTCGTTTTACAAGAAAAAAAAAATAGCAGTAGAGAGAAAAGATAAATGATTTTCTCAAGGTCACACAGATACTGATAAAGCTGGAACTAGTACCAAGTGACCAACTCCCAGCCCAATTCTTTATTAGAGAAGCCACTTACCCTCTCCGAGTCTCAGTTTCCTCCTCTGTCAAGCACGTGGGACTGAACTAGAGTCTCTAAGGTTCCCCAGGCTCCCCACCCAAGTCCCCTACCCCCATGCACATCCAGCTCTGATTCTCTATGGTTCCATCTCACCCAGTCTGAGACTCCCGGGGCCCAGCATGCCGTTTGTGCGCCATATGGCTGTGGAATTAATAAAGTGTTATAACCAAAGATTGAAAAAGAGATTAGGGGACTGAGCTCATGATGTGTGACTATTAAAAAGCAAAGGAAGCTGACAGGGAACAGCTAGTGAGGAGCGCGAATGGGACCCAGTTCTCCTCTTAGATGCTCTGCAAACACCAGCCAAGGGAGCAGCCCTTAACTCGCTCAATGTGTCTGTGGTTGATGATAAAGCAAGGAGCTTATTAGGTGGCTGGCAAGGAGAGAACAAAGAAGGAACAAAATCTTCCTTGTTGGAGAGGATAAAGAGGTGTGTTTATTATCCCGGCAACAAGATAGTGATACTTTGGAGACCTGCGTGATGAATTCCATTCATACTGATGGAGGAGGTAGGATGGTTTATTTTGTTTGGGGTAGCCAAGGCCAACCCCGAGCATCTGGGAAACTGGGGGCCACTGTTCTCAGGGACCCTTCTCCCTGTTCTTCACCGTTTCGCCATACCTTGGGTCCAGGAAACCTGAGTTTTACTCCCAGCCCTGCCACTCACATGATACTGGACAAATCAATTGACCTCCCTATGCCTTAGTCTTTGCACCTGTAAAATGGGGATAAATAGCACTCACATTCACCTGCCTCCCAAGGTTGTTGGGAAGAAAGTGTTTTGTAAACTTTAAAGGACTATAAGGGTCAGCTAAGCAACACAGTGTATGGAGTGCCAGACTTGGAGTAGAGAGGTCCTGGGTCCAAATCTAGCCTCAGACACTTTCTAGCTGTGTGATCCTGGGCCAGTCTCTTAACCCCCATTTCCAAGCCTTTACTATCCTTCTGGATACCAATTATCCAGAACCAATGGATTCCATTGGAACCAATACAAATTATGGATTCTAAGATGGAGCTTAGGTAAGGGTTTAAAAAAATGGAGAGCTATAAGAAAGATAAACGTTTTGAGTGATGATGATGATTACTTATTGATCTAATTATTATTACTAATGATCTCTTAAGTCTTTAAAATATATGTTAAAATTGTTATTACATGTAATTGGGAAAAGAAGATATCTTTTAAAACTTAAAAAAAAACCCTAATGATCTCTTAAGTCTTTTCTTGCTCTAATATTCTGTGAACTCCATGGAGTGGCAAATGCTCTCCTCTCCTCTCCCAGCCCTCCTGGAGGGGTCTATTCATTTCAGCTTAATTCAACAAACATTTATGAGACCCTAATCTGTCACTCCTCTCTGACATAGCCCCACAACTTACTACATATACATATTCCCCCACAGCCCTATTTGGTAAGAGGGAAGGGACCACAATGCCCAGGTAGGATTAGATTGCTTCATCATAATTTAGCTTCTGGGGCACCCCCTCACTTCACAGGTGACTCTCCCCAGACCAACCAGATCCAAAATATTTTGTCAGTCTATATCCACTAAAAACCATAGCTTTTGAGCCCCCACTAATGTGTTTACCTTTTCTAATCAGCCAGAGCAGAGGTATCAAGCAGTAAGGCTCCAAGCAGATTAAAATGTAATTAGAAAATATGTAACAAAATAAATTAAAATTCAATCCAATAAAACAGAGGTAATATTCCACTTTAAAATTAAGTCAATATGCCTCCCCTGGGGATCCTTGTGTACAATTTAGTGACCCTTGTTTCTATTTGAGTTTGATACAAAGCCAGAGCACACAATTATTCTTTTTTTAAGACATTTAATAAAATAGCACAATAAAACATTTCACCCATAAATCAGGGGATACATCCTCCCACAAACACGAACATCATAAGTGGGAAGAATAGATACACCCAGAGGTATGGCTAGGGTGCACAGCTAAGGAATACATAAAGCTGAGATGCACAAGGAGAGAGAGCAATTATACCTCTGATGCTCTAGTGGCATCAGTGTTTTTTAGTGATGTCATAATACAGCTTCCACTTGGTCTGTTCCCCTAACGGAGCATATGGTTCATGGTCCTGGCAGGACATGCTGTTTCCCAAAATATATAGTCACTGTGTATTATCTCCCCTGTTAGATTGTAAGCTGCTTGAGGGTAGGGACTGACTTTTGCCTCTTTCTATATCCCCAGCATTTATCACAGTGCCTGGCACATTGTAGGTGCTTAATAAATGTTTGTTGATTGATTATTGATCTGCAAGTCATGGGCTTGCATGTGCTGGTCACTGCCAGCTGAAACTCCAGTGAGAACATAGTTGTAGAAGACTCCAATCTCAAGAGTCCTTAGTTGGGGCATTATCTTTGCCTCTTATGAAGATAAGTGAGTCCTGCCATAGACTTTTTTTAACCCTTACCTTCCGTCTCAGAATCAATACTGTCTATTGGTGCCAAGGCAGAAGAGCAGTAATGGCTGAACCACCTAGCTGCCCACCTCTCTCCCCCATGCTCTTTTAACTTAAATTCCCAAGGCTTTCTTTGCTATCATCCTAAACACACCTAGCCTCTGGACTAAGGTGGGGGTAAAGGGAAACCTTCCAAGCAAATATTCCTTTTTTGCTTGTTTTCCAAAAACTCAGCTAGAAAGGTCTTTCTTCAAAAGTATATCTCTTGGGGGCAGCTGGGTAGCTCAGTGGATTGAGAGCCAGGCCTAGAGATGAGAGGTCCTGGGTTCAAATCTGGTCTCAAACACTTCCCAGCTGTGTGACCCTGGGTAAATCATTTAACCCCCATTGCCTAGCCCTTACCTCTCTTCTGCCTTGGAGCCAAATACACAGTTTTGATTCCAAGATGGAAGGTAAGGGTTTAAAAAAAAGTCTGTCTGACGTGTGTCTCTCTCTCTCTCTCTCTCTCTCTCTCTCTCTCTCTGTCTCTCACCCTGCCCCTCCTATATCTAGGAAGTCTATGTGACTCTTTATTTAATTCTCAAATGGGAATCCATTTCATTTCATTTCAGATTAGCTCAGCCACAGACACCTGTACCCCACAGATATAACTATAGATCTGACACTGTCATATCTTTGGGAACCCAGCATACTTTGCATCTACTATTGAAAGGAACCTAAACACCTCAAAAGCTCAGCCCAGAGGGTATTTATCATTTGCCTAAATGCTTTTATCGTCTTTCATATATTCATGTACCAGCAAGACCTCTTCAGACTTTGAGGTCCCCTTATTAAGGCATAGAGTCAATGCATAAGATGGAAGTCTAGGCTTTGGATTGCCAGATAGGACCTAGAACCTAAGCCTATAAGTAGCTAAAATCGTTAAGTGTCAAGGGCCAGGGAGCTAGTTGCATAGTAGATAGAACACCAGACCTAGATTCAGGAGGACCTGGGTTCAAATCTAGCCTTAGACACTTCCTAACTGTGGTACCCTGGGCAAGTCACTTAACCCTGACTGCCTAGCCCTTACCACTCTTCTGTCTTAGAACTGATGCCAAAAAAAATTTTAGAGAAGGGGGGTGTCCCTCAATTGGGGAATGGCTGAACAAATTGTGGTATATGATGGTGATGGAATACTATTGTGCTCAAAGGAATAATCAAAAGACTTGATTGCTATATGAACTGGAAAGACTTCCATGAACTGATTCAGAGTGAAATAAGCAGAACCAGGAGAACATTATACACAGTAACAGAAACATTGTGGGACAATCAAATGTAATAGACTTTGCTACTAGTAGCAATGCAATGATCATGAACAATCTTATGTCTACTGCAGATATAAATAACATGGAAATAGGTTTTGAACAATGATACATGTATAACCCAGTGGAACTGCTTGTCAGCTTCAGGAGGGGGGTGGAAAGACAGGAGGGTTGGGAGGATCATGAATCATGTAACCATGGAAAAATATTCTAAATTTAAAAAAAATTTTTAAAGAACAATTCCATGGAACTTATTTGAAAGAATGCTATCCACATTCAGAGAAGGAACTGTGGGAGTAGAAATACAAAAGAAAAACATGGTATTTATCACTTGGTTATATGAGTATATGATTTGGAGTTGTGGTTTTTAAAAGATTATTCTATTACATATATGAATAATACAGAAATAGGATTTGAGAGATAATACACGTATAACCCAATGGAATTACTTGTCAGCTCTGGGAAGGAGGAGAGAAGAGGGGAGGGAGACAACAGGAGTCATGTAACCATGGAAAAATATACTAAAAAATTAAAAGTAATAAAAAAAATATAAAAAGAATTGATGCCAAGTAAGGATTTTTTTTAAGTGTTAAGGGATAGGGAAGGTTAGAATGAAGGGGAGAGTTAACAGTGGAGTCTCTGATTAATTTGAAGTGCTCACAGGCATGAGTCTTTGTCTACCTCCCATGCAGAGTTCCAGCTTCCCCACTGGGATCTACAGCTCAGGGTTGTTGTGAGGATAAAATGAGATAATATTTGTAAAATGCTTTGCAAACTTTAAAGCATTATATAAATACTAGTTGTTATTGTTATTGTTTTTTGTTTTATTTTTGTTTTATTAATTTTATTATTTTATTTTTTATTAATTTTATATTCTTTTATTAAAGGCTGCCCCTCCACTCTTATGCATTTCCAACCTTGAGGACTTGTATAGGGGAGAGAGACCCCATTACCAACATTTGGGAAATGCAGGTAACAAGCTATACTCAATCTCTATTTGGAGATTTTCCCAGTGTAAATTCTGAGTAGGAGCAGCAAGCCAAAAAGCAACTATGATCTCTTGGGGCTCAGCATTCGGGTTCATACCTGGTCCCTCTGAGAACATAGTCAAGGGTGAAGGTGGGGAAAATCATAACTAGAGGTCGGTCCTAATAAGAGGATAATGGATATTTATAAAATAACTCCTTCTGTTGGAGAGAGAGATCTGATTCTAAATCATACTCTAGCGCTACTATTTATAAATTAGATCAGAGAAAAGTATCTTTATCTCCCTGGGCTTCAGTTTCTTCATCCATAAAATGGGGACACTTATCCTACTTCTCTCATAGGGCTGCTATGAGGAAAATCTTTTAAATTTCTTTAGTCCCACAGAAGCATGAGCTATAAATGCTTAGTGTTTTTTAAAAATAAATAAATGAATGAAAAATAAAAAACGCTAACCTTCTGTCTTTGAATCTATAGTACAAAGCATTGGTTCCAAGGCAGAAGAGTGGTAAGGGCTAAGCAATTGAGGTTAAGTGACTTGCCCAAGGTCACACAGCTGGGAAGTATCTGAGGCCAGATTCAAATCCAGGATCCTTTGTCACCAGTCCTGGCTCTCTATCTACTGAGCCATCTAGCTGCCCCTTGTATGATGATATTCTAAACCCTTTCCTATATATTCTCTCATTTAATCTTCATGAAGGCATCTGAGGTCTGGAGGGATTATTATACCCATTTTAGATAGGAGGAAAATTATTAAAAATAAAAACTAACTAAAAAAGTTTAACCATCATAAAGTTGAGCAAAAAAAAAAACAAAAACAAAAAAACCTCTGACATCCTTGGAGTGAAACAATTGCAAGGAATCCAGGAATAAGAAAATTTCTCCAGCAAACAAGCATTAAGAGAAATTAGAAGCGGATGATTTATTAGGAAGGTGAAAAATTAATAAGATCAAAAATAGGAGGGAGGGAATAATGGAGTAACTGAATGAAAAAGAAACCTCAAGATAGCTAAAGAGATCTTTGTAGTCTCTTAACTTGAAAAGAATTAAGCTAACCAAGACGGAGGCGTCTTCTTAGAAGTGGGAAAGGTTGAATGGCTTATCCTTATGGCATAGTGGATAGAGTTCTGGACCTGGACTCGAGAAAACCTAGATTCAAATCCTGCCTCCGACACTTCCTAGCTCTAGTCTCTGGTCAATTCACTGCTTTAACTTCTCTGAATCTTAGTTTCCTAATCTATAAACTGAGTATAATAAAAGCACCCACTCAAGACCATCCTGAGGATCAGAGAGAACAATAAATATGACAAAACATTTTAGCAACCCCAAAAGCACATTATAAATATCAGCTATTATGATCTTTTGCTTTTTTCTGGAATTACAGAACCCTGGAAGTAGAATCATAGAATATCAGAGTTAGAAGTGCCCTTAGGGATCAGCAACTCCAAACCTCTCATTTTACAGAAGGAAAAACTGAGACCCAGAGAGGAGTGACTTGCTCAGAGCCACCTACCCAATTAATGGTAAGCACAAGACAGGTTTCCTGCCTCTCTCCCCAGTTTTCCTTGTCCCAAGGATTCTGGGAAGTACAAAGGTTGACCTATTTCTGAGGATCTTCCCCTTGTTTTTAGAGGGACAAAACCCATTGGCAATCTGGCAAAGCTAAGGGATTCCCTCTCAGAATCACATCTTTAGGGGCAGCTACATAACCCAACGTATAGAGCACCAGATTTGGAGTCAAAAGGTCCTGGGTTCAAATCTGGCCTCGGACACTTCTTAGCTGGGTGCCCCTTGACAAATCACTTAACCCCCAGTTGTCCAGCCCTTTCCACTCTTCAGACTTAGAATTGATACTAAAACAGAAGGCAAAGATTGAAGGGGGGCGGGATGAGGGGGGAAAGAATAACATCTTTAAATGCATAAAATATGAGGGCAGCTGGGTGGTTCAATGGACGGAGAGCCAGGCCAAGATATGGGAGGTCTTAGGTTCAAATCTGGCCTCAGACATTTCCTAACTGGGTGATCTTGGACAAGTCACTCAACCCCCATTGCCTAGCCCTTAACTTCTCTTCTGCCTTAGAACCAGTACACAGTATTGATTCTAAGACAGAAGGTAAGGGTTTTTTAAAACATTAAAAATAAGTGCATAAAATAAAATACAAAAGAATCAATTATTTAACCAAGTTATCAAAATATTTTTAAAAGACAAGTTAGATGATCTTTATGGCTCCTTCTGACTTAAAAAGCTAAAATGGAACAGAAAAAGCACCAAATCCTGGGGTCAGGGGACCTGAGTTCCAATCCTGTCTCTGTTACTGACCACCTGTGTATCTTTGGACAAACCACTGAACCTCTCAGCTTCGGTTTCCTTATCTGAAATGTGAAGTTGTGGGACTGGATCGCCCTTCAGATCCCTTCCCCAATCTAAATCTCTATCTCTTGAGCTTCTGAGCGCCGGGGATTAAAGCCTGGTAAATGCATAAATTCACTCTCGTGGCAGTCAGCCCAGACTGGCATTTGTCACTGAGCCACCTGGCCTGCTCCACATTAACGGCTCATATTTCCATAGGACTTAGCGCCAAAGAGGCCTTGAAGGTCATCTTGTCCTGCCTCCCTCAATTAACTGAGGCACTCGGGGCTTAAACAACTTGACCAAGGTCATACAGGTTGAACGTGTGACATTTGAACCCAGATTTTCTAACCGTAATCCAATATTCTATCTATTCTAGGAATATAAGCAGGCATCGGAGCTTACAACATGCTTGCCTCACTGTGAGACCCTGGGCAAGTCCCTTAACCCCCACTGCCTACTCCTGACCGTTCTTCTGCCTTGAAACCAATACACAGTATTAATTCTAAAGTGGAAGGTAAAAGTTTAAAAAAAATGCTTTGTATAGCCCAGTAGAATTGCTTGTTAACTCTGAGATGGGAAAGGAAGAAGGGAGGGAGACAACGTAAATCATGCAACCATGGAAAACTTACATGGAAATTTGTTACTGGAATAAAATAAAGAAAAATTTAAAAACAAATAAAACGCTTGCCTCGTAACCACCCACAAAGGCCCAAAATACAAGAACTAACATCGCTGAGGATGCTGAGGATGAGGAAATAGAGTCTCAGAGAAGTAAAGCGACTTCCCGTAGGTTACAAGGCAAGTAACTGGAAGAGCTAAGACTTGAATTCAGGTCTGCTGATAATAAGAATAATATGCTTTTTTTTTAACCCTCACCTTCTGTCTTAGAATCAATACTGTGAATTGGTTCTAAAGTAGAAGAGCGGTCAGGGCTGGGCAATGTGGGTTGAGTGACTTGCCCAGGGACCCACAGCTAGGAAGTGTCTGGAGTCATTTTTGAACTCAGGATTGCCTGCCATCTCCAGACATAGCTCTCAATCCACTGAGCCACCCAGCTGCCCCCTAAGGGTTATTTTTTTTTAACGAGCTGGAGAAAGAAATGGCTTTCAATCCACTGAGCCACCTGTGGCTGTCCCAAGAACGATATACTTTTTTTTTTTACATTAAATTTATTTTTTTATTTTTATTTTGAATTTTTTCCCATCATTACATGTTTCATGTTCTTTCCTTCTCCCCCAAACTCCCAATCCCCCTTAGCTGATGCACAATTCCACTGGGTTTTACACATATCATTGATCAAGACCTAATTCCATATTATTGATAGTTGGACTAGAGTTATCATTTAGTGTCTACATTCCCAATAATATCCCCATCAGCCCATGTGTTCAAGCAATTGTTTTTCTTCTATTTTCTCCTCCCACAGTTCTTCCTCTGAATGTGGGCTAGTTTTCTTTCTCAGCCTTGCTAACAATATACTTTAAAATATATATATATACACCCTTATTTTCTGTCTCAGTAACAACTCTAAGACAGAAGGATGGGATAGGCAAATGAGATCAAGTGACTTGCCCAGAGTCACACAGCTAGGAAGTCTCTGAGGTCATATTTGAACCCAGGTCCTTAGTCCTCTATCCACTGAGCTGCCCCCAACAAACTTTCTATCACTTACCTCTCAAAAGTTTCAGAGCTTATTCACAGACAAAAAAGGGAAATCCTCTTCCCCAGAGCCAATGTAATAAATCTCCTGATCAATCAATAAATAAGCACTGATTGAGTTTCCTACTATGTGCCAGGCACAGTACCAGGCCATAACCTGGCACCCAAGAATGTGGAGAAAGATCAAACCCCATCTCCGTTTGGGGTAAGAAGTGAATGGGGCAGCTAGGTGATTCAGTAGATTGAGAGCCAGACCCAGAGATGGGAAGTCCTGGGTTCAAATCTGGCCTCAGATACTTCCTAGCTGTGTGACCCTGGCCAAGTCACTTAACCCCCATTGCCTAGCCCTTACCACTCTTCTGCCTTGGAACCAATACAGAGTTTTGATTCCAAGACAGAAGGTAAGGGGTTTTTTTATTTAAATTTTAATTTTAATTTAAAAAAAAAAGAAGCGAATGAGATAGCAGGGCAAGTTTGGGCAGCAGTGACTCCAACCACTGGACTCTTAGATCAATAGGCTGACCTCCAGGCCAACTGGACCACCAGGGACGCTCGTCGTGCCCCCAGGCCTTCACCATATTGAGGCTCCACAGGACTCACCTTCACTTTGGAGAGAGGAAGCTGAAGCAAAATGGTCCTGATGCTAGAAAGAGACAAGCCCGAGCTGCTAATGGAGTTTTCCCACCCCCCAACTGGGGTTGCCATATGTCCTGGGCTGGATGAACCTGCCCAGCTCAAAAGGGCTTTTAATTTACAACCCGACATGCTCCCGGGCCACACTGGGTGGATGACCGAACAACCCCAAAGCCCTTGGCTTTCTTGGCCGGGGAAGGAAGGGCTAGCAGAACCCCAGAGACAAGGAGGGGAAGGTGTTCCAATTCTGAATCCTCAGACATCACCTGCTGAAGCCATCATCATCCTTCCCAGCCTACTGTTTGCCCCCAAAGAAGGGCATCCATCATCCTGATCCCTGAGGCGGAGAACGTGATGGGAGAGGAGTGGGGTAGGAGGAATCCCCTCTGCTGCCCGCTCTAACTATCCTCTCCCCACTCCGGGAAGCAGGGAGGTCTAGTGGTGGGCACACAGCCCCTGGCATCCCGGGCTCAGCTGTTGTCCCCCGCTCTGCCACTTAAGAGTCAGGAGCCGGGGAAACGGTGACACCCAAACGAGAAGCAGCTGCTCTGAGAGCTTCAGAGGGATGCTGCAGGTGTGGGGGATTTCAAAGGCATCAAGAGGCATGCTCAGCGCCGCTGTCAGGCAGGGCCAGCGATTAGAGAGCCGAGACTGAGGGAGCTAGGGGGAAAGGGCCGGGGATGGGGACGGGAAGGGCTGCGGGGCCAAGAACATTCCGAGTGTCTGGGGAGAGAGCTTGGAGCCTGCAGCATGTGAGGATGACGTCAGTGAGCATGCAGAGGGGGATGCTGAGGCAAGTTCGGTCCTATGTGAGAAAGGTTCTGTATGAGGATTGGGGAGTGGTGGGGGCCTTGGTACCCTCCTCGTGCTTGGCAATATATCAGCACCGAATGCCATGATGAAAGCCTATGAGATCAGCTTTTGTCTCATAGAACAATCATGGGACCTGAGCCCCTCAAGGTGCAAGGGAAAACGAGGCAGGGCAGGGGAGAGAAAAGGGAAGGCACGTGGGTATGTGTGGCAATAGGATAGCAATTTCACCACACTTCCTAAGTTTCTTGTGTCCAATATTTTATTACCATAACTGCCTGAGGGAAATCATTCCCTGTGCCTCAAATTTTCTCCATCTTCTTATGTTTGTTGGGTTTCCAATGTCCATTTTTTAACCCTTACTTTCTGGTTTAGAATCACGATTGTGTATTGTTTCCAAAGCAGAAATGGGGTAAGGGCTAGGCAATAGCTATTAAGTGACTTGCCCAGGTTCAAAACAGCTAGGAAGTTCAAATCTGGCCTCAGACACTTCCCAGCTGTGTGACCCTGGACAAGTCACTCAACCCCCATTGCCTAGCCCTTACACTCTTCTGCCTTGGAGCCGATACACAGTATTGAGGTAAGGGTTTAAAAAAACAGCTAGGAAGTGTCTGAGGTCACATTTGAACCCAGCACTTCCTTTTTCTGGGCTTGGATCTCAATCCACTGAGCCACCTAGCTGGCCCCCCTCTACTGTCCTTTAAACCTTTACTCAAGAAGTTCCAGTTAAGATGGAGAAGAAAAGGCCATAGAGGAGACCAGGTTTCTTATATGTTACAGTAATGATCTGAAAAACATACCAAAAATGATCAACAAATCCAAAGAGAAATATCACTAAGCTCATTTCTCTTCTCCAAGATGGTACAAAAAAGACATTCCGGAGCCTCTAGCACTGGAAGAAGTATTCCACTAGGAAAACAGGCATGATCTCAGAAGAGCAAGGCAGAGGCCCACTAGGAAAATCAAAATGATGAGCTCAGTTGAACAAGCCAGAAGCCCACCCAAGAGTACTTGGAACGGGATGATGCTGGAGGAGATGGAAGCCTACCATAGCACCCACATCAGGGAAGTCCCAGGGGAATATAAGCCTTCAGCAGCGTCTTAACCAAGGCAAGCCAACTGCAGAGATCTGGTCAAGAGGAGGGAATCCTATAGGTGCTCTAAGAACAGATGCTTCTAAGAGGCAGGGATGTCTAATGGTAGGTGCATGGCTTTTGGCATCCTGGACCAAGCAATGATCCCTGCCCTGCCATTTAGAGTCAGGAGCCAGGGAGGCAGTGATGCCAAAATGAGAACCAGTTACTCTGGGAACTTCAAGTTTTCTCTTACCCAAGATGGCCTAGAAAACCATCAGAAGGAGTCCAGGAAATAAAGAACAGGGCGAAACAAGAGCTGACCACCCCCATTGAAGAGTACAAAGTGTGTGTGTGTGTGTGTGTGTGTGTGTGTGTGTGTGTGTGTACTGGGGCAAAGTGAAGCCTGATCCTGGCACAAAAACCAAAATTAGGAACTGAAGTTGATTATTTGAGGAAATAGGGGGGGAAAAGCAATGAATATTAAGGAGAAACGGTTATTGTTCAATCATTTTCAGTCATGTCCAAGTCTTTGTGACCCCATTTGGATTGTTCTTGGCAAAGATCCTGGAGTGGTTGTCTACCATTTCCTTCTCCAGCTTATTTTATAGATGAGGAAACTGAAGCAAATAGAGTGAAGTGACTCGCCCAGTGTCACACAGCTATTAAGTATTTGAGGCCAGATTTGTACTCAGGAAGATGAGTCTTCCTAACTCCAAGCCTGGCACTGTGCCACCTAGCTACTCTATGGAGAAATATTATGGATCAAAAGATGTACAAGGGGTAAACTCAGAAGAAAAGAATAACTTCATAATAATAAGTAGAATCCCAATGGGAGAAGAAAATGTGCCTTGACTATAAGAGTAGCTAGAAGGAAAAAGGAAGCAAGAAACATTTTAAGTGGAATTATAAATTAAATGAGTTGTAAAAGTAATCATTAGAGACATAATAAGTAACTTAGAATAGAATGTAGAGGGGCAGCTGGGTAGCTCAGTGGAGTGAGAGTCAGGCCTAGAGACAGGAGGTCCTAGGTTCAAACCCGGCCTCAGCCACTTCCCAGCTATGTGACCCTGGGCAAGTCACTTGACCCCCATTGCCCACCCTTACCACTCTTCCACCTATGAGACAATACACCGAAGTACAAGGGTTTAAAAAAAAAAGAATAGAATGTAGAAAATGCTACCCAAATAGCATTAATTAATTAGTAAGTAACTTTAGAATAGAATGTAGAAAATGTTACCCAAGTAACAGATTCCCTGAAAATTAGAATAGACCAAATAAAACTTGATGACTTCACAAGACAAGAGACATTAGAACGAAATCAAAAGATTAGAAGGAAAATGAAGACAATGCAAATATATAAAAACAAATTACCTAGAATATCATTGCCAAAATTTAGATCTTCTAAATCAAATAAAGAATACCATGAACAACCAGAAAGAAAGCACTCAACTATCAAGGAACCAGTCAGCATTGTACAAAACTTGACATCAAAACTGTGCAGGAGAGAAAATCTTGGAATATGGTCTGCTAAAAGACAAGAGAGAGGCTTACATTGAAAAATAACTTACCCTGAAAAATTGTGCCTAATCTTACATGGGGAAAAATGGATTTTAAGGGAATAGAGGATTTTCAAATATTCCTAATGATAACACCAGAGCTGAGTAGAAATATTAAAATGCAACCCAGAAATCAAGAAAAAAGTGAATACATTTTAAAAAGTTTGAAGGAGATAAAAGGTGATGGAGCATTTATATTCTAGTAGAGAAGAATTGTACCACTTCAGATTCCTAACATCTTCAAGATCACAGAGGTTATTAAATAATACAAATACAAGTATTTAGTTTGGTTTTGTTATAGTTTTTATGATGTAGTTTTGTTCTGTTTTATGATCTTAAGAGAAGAAAGAAAATAGAAGGGAAAAGGAATTTATACTAGGAGAAAAATGAGGAAGAAAGGGGTAAAACTTAATATGATACAAAAATGGGGTATGCAATAACAAAGATGAAAGAAGGAGTGAGTAAAGTCTGAACTTCACTCTAAACTGAACAAAAGGATAGTTTAGCTCTTTTTAAAACTTCTTAACAAAGGAGGGGATATTATCATTTGGATGAAGAAGAAAGAGGAGGAGGAGAAGGAGAAGGAGAAGGAGAAGGAAAAAAAGGAGAAGGAGAAGAAGAAACTAGAACTACACAAAGGATTATGTAGGGGTGCTGAGGCTTGGAGAAAGAAAGAAAGTCAAGAATTGACTAGATTAACTACAAGAAAGTCAGATAACCAAACTGAAAATTACTAGAATCTGTCTGTGACATGTAGAGGCTTTGAAAGGATAGAATTAGGAGTTATAAGCAGCATGGAGAGTGTCTCAATGGATAGAGCCCTGGGCTTAGAGTCAAGAATGCCCAACTTCAAATCTAGCCTCAGCCACTTAGTAGCTGTGTGTTCCTGGGCAAGTCACTTAACCTTTGCCTTAATCCACTAAAGAAGAAATGGGAAACACTAGAATCTCTTTACCAAGAAAACCCCATGGACAATATGGTCCATGAGGTTACAAAAAGTTTAACACAATTGAACAACAGCAACAAGTAGCATGTGTTCAAAACTACCAAAATGTTGCCTGGTTCGAGTTAGGAACCTGGTTTGGAAGAGAAGAAACTCTTCCATCAGACCATGTTAGGGATGGCTAAGAACTTACTCACTTGGGGAATGATTTCTGAAATATTTCTACTTTTTAAATTTCTTTTTTTTAATTCTATTTAAATGTTTTTACTGATTCTATCCTGTTGTTTGCCTGCGTTTTTGTTAGCATAATAAAGACTGAATATTTAAATTGGACTTGATACTCCAGACATCTAGTATCACCCAGGGAAGGAGGGGTTGAACCACAACCCGAAAATGCATCCCATAAAAAGAAGGGGGTAGTGGAGAGAGGCTCACAAGCATGGACGACATTTATATCTCTGAGGAATGCCGTCGTATTTTCTTCTGCATCGGAATTGTATATTTCTGTCTCTCCCCACCTAGACTGTAAAGTTTCACCCCAAGAACTTGGCATGGTGCTCTTCACACAGAAGGCACATGGTTGTTTCTCCTTCCAAAATGGTGTTCCTGTGATCCCAATCTTTTGCTTTTCGTGGCTTCTGCTGTGCCCTTTCCCCCATCACATCTCCTGAAGAACAATACACCTATTAATGGCCCATCTAATGTGTCCCATGCTAGAAATTTAGGGAGTTGTCCACTGCTAGAGATTAAGAGATGTTGGAAAATTAGGTCTCAAAAGAACATGGCATAGCCACCTAACTGAATGAGTCAGTTTGGAAAAGATGCCTCTCGTATGAGCTCAAACCCATTTGGACATCTGGTTTCTTGGACTCTTGCCTGACCTTAGACCACATTTTCCTGCTTTGCCCTTTAGAGTCTGACATTGCCATGTTGCCAACTTATATTTACAGAAAGCAGCATGTTACAGTAGAAGGAACATTGGACTTGGAATCGAGAGACCCAGATCCTAGGTTTGGTTGCCAACTTTGCCACAGACTGGTTGTGTGACCTTCAACAATCTTCACTTAACCTCTCTGGGTCCTGTTTTCCTCATGGACCAAACGAGAGGATTAGACTAGCTATCTCTAAGCTCCCTTCTAGCGCTGACAGTCTATGGATCTGTACTTCCCCATTTCACTCCCTAAACAGGCCAATTATCTGTTATTCTTGACTCTTGGGGTCCATTTGTTTGGTTTTGTTTTTGTCCCTATTCAGTTGTATCCAACTGTCTGTGACCTCAGTTTCGGGTTTTCTTGCCTAAGATACTGGAGCAGTTTGTCTTTTCCTTCTCCAGCTCATTTTTACAGACAAGGAAACTGAGGCCAACAGGGTGAAGTGAGTTGCCCAAGGTCACAGAGCTTTGTAAGCATCTGAGGTCAGATTTGATCTCAGGCCTTCCTGGCTCCAAGCCAACTATGCCACCCCCCTTTGTGCCTGATCTCAGAGCTCCCTTCCAACTCTTAAATTCTATGGTCCTTCCCTAGCACTCTTTTACTCCACCACCCCTAAGCATACTCTCCTTTACAACATCAACATGGTCAATAGCCCACATATATATATATATATACTTCCAATATACATACTCCACAATACCTTCACCCCAGCATCATGGACAAAAGGAAAGAACTCTGGACCTAGAGGCCAGATGTCTGGATTCAAACTACTTATTATTTTTGCAATTTGGGGCAAGTTGTTCTCTATGTCTGTTTCCTATCTATTGAATGGGTATAATAATGCTGGCTAACTATTTCCACAAGGTCGTTGTGAAGAGGTTCCTTTGTAAACCCTAAAAAAGTACCTATCTATTATTGCTCACATATGGGCAGCTAGGCAGATCAGTGGATAACAGAGCCTGGAGTCAGGAAGACCTGAATTCAAAACTGGCCTCAGTTACACTAGCTGTGTGACCTCGGGCAAGTCACTTCATCCTCAGTTTCCTTATCTAGCAAATGAGCTGGAGAAGGAAATGGCGAACCACTCCAGTATCTTTGCCAAGAAAACCTCAAATGGGGACACAAAGAGTCAGATGTGCTTGAAATGACTGGACAACAATAACATGTAATGCTGGGAATGCAAAAAAAAAGTGCAATCCACCCCTGCCCTCAAGGAGCTCACAGTCTAACGGGAAGACAACATGCAAATAAATATGTACAAACAAGATCTATGTAGGACAAATTAGGGGTGGTGGCAGAAGAAAAGCACTAAGATTAAGGAGAACCAGAATAAACCTTCTTGCAGAAGGTGACTCTTTAGCTGAGACAGCTAACCATGGAAGCCCAGAGGAGACAAGGCAGGGAGAGACAGACAGACAGACAGACAGACAGAGGAGGTAGGGGGAAAGAGACAGAGAGACAGAGAACCAGAAAGAGAGAGAGAAAAAAGGGAGAGGGAGAGGGAGAGGGAAGAGAGGGAGAGGGAGAGGAAGAGGGAGGAGAGGG
>NC_058133.1:266017310-266026105 GCF_016433145.1 Gracilinanus agilis | reverse complement strand
AGAGTGTGTGTGTGTGTGTGTGTGTGTGTGTGTGTGTGTGTGTGTGTGTTAGTTCTCTGCATGGGAGGCAGCCTGTAGAAGAAGCACAGTAATTAGGAAATGGAGTGTTATTTTCAAGGAACAGCCAGGAGGCCAGTGTCACTGGATCAAAGCGTATGTAGAGGGGAGTAAAGTCTCAGAAGCCTGGAAAGGCAGAAGAGGGCTAGGTTATGAAGGGCTTTGAACACCAAACAGAGGATTTTATATCAAAAGCCTGGAGGCACTTTTCCTCCCCGGGTCTCAGTTTCCTCCTCTGTAAAAAGGCAGAGAGGGGGTAGGGCGAAGGATTGAAAAAGATGTTCTCTAAGTTTCTTTCCAGCTCAAACACTCAATGATTAATATTGGCAGCATGGACTCAGTCAAGATGGGATTGAAGATGCAGTCAATGACTCATATAATGATCCAAACAGCCCAGCTAATCCGCCTTGGTGGGGATGCGTGGGGGTGTACGTGTGAGTTTGTGTGTTACTTACTACATCTTTGGCCACTTAAGCTCAAGAGACCAGAGCTCAATACTAATGTGGGTACGGTCATGGCCTCAGTCACTCCCCGAGCTGCTTAACATCCCTAAAAGAACTCCATTTGCTGACCACACACCATCCCCAGCCCAACCACATCCAGGCTTATTGCAGATTGGAGCCATCGTTTACCAGGTGAAGTGGAGATGAGAAGGAAGCAGGGGGGGATTGGTGAAAGAATACAAATTCTCACTGCAATCCATCCCCACTAATGAGGACACAATTCAGATCGTATGTCCTGACTGGAGCCAAGTGCATCATCTTCCGTTTCCTTTTCCCAGCTCCCCAAGCCTTGCAGACATTTTATAGAGTACGCCCCTTGACAGCCACGTGAGGTAGTCAATAATAACTGACATTTATAAGACACTTTAAAGTTTGCAAAGCAATTTACCTTCTTTATCTCATCTAAGTCTCCTGAAGCACTATGAGTGTTGTCATCCCCATTTTATGAATCCAAAAACTAAAGTTCAAAGGTTAAGTGACTGGATCATGGCCACATAGCTTGTAAATGTTAGAGTTAGAATCTGAACCCAAGTTTTCCTAACACCATATCCAATATTCTATCTACCCTGCTATACTGCCTCTCTGAGTAGCATTAATTCATTCTTTCCACAAATAAGGAAACAGAGACACAAAGAGGCTTGCCCCAAGTCACCCAGTTAAACGAATCTGTTCTCAAACCCAGGTTTCCTGATCCAGTGTTTTTTTTTCCTATAATGTCACAGGTTCCTGTCCTCCTGTCAACCTCTCCAGATCTTATCCATTGTTCATGGCCTACCTCAAACTCCATTTCCCCTATAAGGCTTTCCCCTCAAGTGACCCATTGCACCCATCTCTTCCTCTTCAGCTCTGACAGCTCTTATGGTCTGTACCCCTCATTTGGCAAGTAATCATATTGTGTCCTTACTTAACTGTTCTAGTCCTCCTCATTATCATCACCCATTAACATTCATTAGTTTCTTAAGAGTAACATGAAAAAAGATAAGACTAGGGCTAGAGAAAGGGAAGATAATGACCTTGACCCAGGGCTCAGTTCTGCCTCTGCCCCTTCTATCTTCCTTCTTCCCCCCCCCTTCCCCTTCCAAACCTGCGTGTAAGAGTAGTTTGTAAAATTGAGAAATTGGTGAGCCCCTGACTCCAAGGAGAGTAGCCCCTAAAATGAAAGCTAAATAGGTGGTATAGGAATCAGCAATTAAAGTCAAGAAGCATAGGGAATACCTGCCATGAAGTAGAGTGAAGTCTCGAATGGAGAAAAAGAAGGAAGAGGAGGAGGGAAAAAAAGAGGAGAATGAAGAGGAGGAAGAAGGAGAAGGAGGAAAAGGAGGAAGAAGAAGAGAAGGAAGAAGAAGAGGAAGAGGAAGAAGAAGAGAAGGAAGAGGTAGAAGAAGAGGAGAAAGAAGAAGGAGGAGGAGGGGGAAGAGGAGGAGGAGGAGGAGGAGGAGGAGGAAGAGGTAGTGGTGGTGATAGTAGAAGGAGAAGTAGTTGTGTACCAGGCATTGTGCTAAGCCTTTTACAACGATGTCTCATTTGAGCCTCACAACAGCCCTTGGATGTAGAAACAATTATTATCCTCATTTTATAAATGAGGAAACTGAGGCAAAATTACTTGCCCAGGGTCACATAGAAAGTAAGTATCTGGATCTGAATTTGAATTCGGGTCTTCAAGATCTAACTACTCACTGCCTAAGACTGGGTGACCAGGACGCTGACTTTTTATAAAAATAGATTAAGCCAGTAAGCATTAGCCATTTAGGTAGGAATGACACTATATCATGTTATCGTGTTTAGTGCTTGGGGCAAAGAATCTCTTCCTGAAGATGAAGATGAAGATCTGCTTCTAGCCTACAATCTTAGAGACATATAGACCATTCCTTGTGGGGAGGAAACCAAAAACGTTTAGTTTTTTTCCCCCCTAGTCAAAAATGTTTGGCAGGGTGGTAAGGGTTCCTCCTCTGAAAAAAGCTATGGGAAGCCTTGGGGGTTTAAACTAAAAGAGCAAGGCAGAGCCCATTCTTCTCATGAGGAAGAGCTATCACAAGGACTTCACCTGAAGTCCAAAGGCAACCTTTGGAGAAATAATCATTGAAAAACAAGAGAAACTTGTTTTTTAGACATCTTTTTTCACTTCCTGAGCCTCCAGCACAGGACCCAACCCACAGTAAATCCTGCAATTCGTGGAATGAAAGGAAATTTTCAGAAACTGATAGTTCTTTTTTAACAAGCCAATTTCTATTAAATTCAATAGACATTTTTAAAATGCCTACTCTGTATGGGCAGGCACTGGGGATTCAGAGACCAACATAACACATTCTTCATTCTCAAAGTGCTCACTTTCTTTTGTTTTGTTCAGTTTTTCAGTCACGTCCAACTCTTCGTGACCCCATTTGAGGTTTTCTTAGCAAAGATCTTGGAGTGGTTGGCCATTTCCTTCTCCAGCTCATTTTACAGATGGGGAAACTGAGGCAAACAGGGTGAAGTGACTTGCCTGAGGTCATACAGCTAGTAGGTATCCAAGGCTCAGGAAGATGTTTTCTTGGCTTCAGGCCTGGCACTCTCTCCACCATACCATCTAGACACCCTACTTATATACTACCAAGGGAATAGAATACAAGCCAAGATAAATAGAACATACCATCATTTGAGGGGAGGAAGCATTAGCTAATAAGATTTCTTGGTGAAACTAGCACCTGTGACTTCCCTTGAAGGGCAGACAAGTATTCTGAGAGGCAGAAATGAGGAGGGCATTCCAGGCATGGGGAGCAAGCACATTCATACATTCTGGGCATGTATACACAGAGGCCGGAGACAGAATGTTGAGTTTAGGGAATTGTTAGTAATCGAGGTGAGCTGGAAATAAAGCATGTGAAAGAAGATTGGAAAGGTAAAATTGAAGCCAGATTGTAGAGAATCTTAGAATGTAAAGCTGGGGGAGCTCGTATTTTACCCTAGAGGCTACAGGGAACTACTAAAGTTTTTAGAACAGAGAAATAATGTGATCAGGCCTGTAGATTAATGTGGGGGAGCAGAGCACAAGGGCAGGGTTACACTGGTGCTGTCAAATGGTTCTACATTACTACTGAGGTGATTTTATCAATGGAAATGACATTAAAAAAAGTCATCACCATCTGCTTTGGTGCCATCCCTTAAAGACCGTGGGACTTGCAGCTGAAACCCTCCATGTGTTGTCACCTCCATTACTATGGGAACTCCTTGAGAGCAGGAACCTTCTTACATTCCTGATTGTATCCCCAGAATTTAACACAGATGCTTTGCACATAGTAATCACTTAAATGCTTCATTCATTTTCATTCATTCATTCATTCATTTACTCAAGTGTCAACTTCTCCCTTATGGCAGGATCAATATCCCACATTTAAAGGGCAGCTGGATGGGATAGTGGATAGAGTACTTTGCCTGGAATCAAGGAGACTCTTCTTCCTGAGTTCAAATTTGACCTCAGACACTTCCTAGCTGTGTGACTCTGGGCAAGTCACCTAACTCTGTTTGCCTCTGTTTCCTCATTTGTCAAATGAGCTGGAGAAGGAAATGGTGAACCACTCCAGTATCTTTGCCAAGAAAATTCCAAAAGGGGTCAGGAAGAACTAGACATGACTGAAAAATGACTAAACATCAACAAATGCTGCCTTCTCCTTTTTAAAACTAACAGGATCAGTATCCCATATTTAAAGGGCAGCTAGATGGTAGAGTGGATAGAATGCCTCACCTAGAAATCTGGTCTCAGACACATACTAGCTCTATGACCCCAGACAAGTCACTTCCCCTATTGCCTCAGTTTCCACATCTGTCAAGTGAGCTGGAGAAGGAGATGGCATATTGTTCCAGTACCTTGGCCAAGAAAGCAACAAGTAAAGTCATGAAGAATCAGACATGATTGAAAAAACCAAACAACAACAAAATAACGGTAGTGCCTTGGAGAGATGCTAGAGCACGTGTGGATATTCTACATGCCTCAGTTTCCTCATCTGTCAAATGAGCTGGAGAAGGAGATGGCAAACCATTCCAGTATCTTTGCCAAGAAAATCCCAAAAGGGGTCAGGAAGAATTGAACATGACTGAAAAATGACTAAACTTTAACAAGTGCTGTCTTCTCCCTTATAAAACTAAGAGGATCAGTATCCCATATTTAAAAGGCAGCTAGATGGTAGAGTGGATCTAATGCCTCGCCTGGAGTCAGGAAGACGCTTCCTTAGTTCAAATCTGGTCTCAGACACATACTAGCTCTCTGACCCCAGGCAAGCCATTTCCCTCATTGCCTCAGTTTCCACATCTGTCAAATGAACTGGAGAAGGAGATGGCAAACTGCTCCAGTACCTTGGCCAAGAAAGCAACAAATGGAGTCATGAAGAATTGGACATGACTAAAAAAACTGAACAACAACAACAACAATAAAATAATGGAATTTTCTTGGAGAGATGCTAGAGCATTGTAGATATTCTACATGCCTCAGTTTCCTTATCTGTCAATGAGTTGGACAAGGAAATGGCAAACCACTCCAGTGTCTTGGCCAAGAAAACTCCAGATAGGGTCATGAAGAGTCAGAAACAGCTGAAACAAATTAATAGCAACAACAAGGAATCCCACATCTCCAGTATCTTAGGGAGGGGGTAGAGAAAAAGCCCCATGGCCCAACTTAAACAACTTAGCTTAGCTTCGCCCCTTTGGGCAAGTCACTTCTGCCTCAGTTTCATCATCCGTCAACTAGAGACAGATACTTGAGACACCCACCTGCCAGGGTTGCTGTGAGAATCCAATGAGAGACTGTACATAAAGTGCTCTCCAAACCTTCCAGAATCTCATGTCAGCTATTATGTAAATAGAAGCTGTTAGCATTATTATTTGACCTTGATATCTATAGTCCTGGACTATGAGGAATTTTGTTCCGAATGGTCGTTCCCCCAAGACGCCGCTGGATTCTCAATTAGCAACAGAAGATTCACTTGGCTATGTTGCCTTGTGCTGAGAAAAGGGCACCGGGGCATTTTAGAGACATTTGCAATACGAGGCTGAAACCCAAAAAAAAGAGCTTAAGGTTATCCTTGAAATTTCTTTTTTCCAAAAGGTTCCCCCCTCTCCCTCTCCCACTTCCAGTCCCCAGCCTTTTTGAAAACTGAGAATTGTGAGACACTCATACACATTTACACATATATGTATATATATAGATATACATATCTTAAAACTGGAATTTGCACAGGAATTTTAGGTTTATAAAGCGCTTTTTATCTAAAATAATAATAATGGCTAACGTCTAGTGCTTTAAAATACTTTAAAGCATTTTGCAAAGCACTTTACAAATATGATCTCATTTTATTCTTACAATAACCCTGAGAGTCTGTGTACTATTATTATACCCATTTTATAGATAAGGAGTCTGAGGCTGAAAATTTTTAACTTGCCCAGAGTCACACAACTAGCAAGCAATTGAGGTGGAATTGGAATTCAGGTCTTTTGTACACAAAGTGGGGCACTATATCCCCTATACCACCTAGAATTTGAGCCTTATAACTGCCCTATGAAGTAGAATCATATATCAGAGATTTGGGTAGAAGGAAAGAGAATAAACATTTAAGTGGTGCAGGCACTGTGAACTAAGAGCTTTTTAAAAAAAATTTACCTTCTCTCAGCATCAATTCTAAGAAAGAAGAATGGTAAGATCTAGGCAATTGGGGCTGAGTGACTTGCCCAGGGTCATATAACTAGGAAGTGTCTGAAGTCAAATTTGAACTCAGGTCCTCCCACCTCCATCTGTCTACTCTGCTACTCTGCTCTATCTACTGTGCTACCTAGCTACTCCTGAGCTAAGAACTTTTTACAAATATTATCTCATTTAATCTTGGAATGTAGGCACTATTAGCATCCCCATTTTACAGTTGAGGAAACTGAGGCAAACAGAGACTAAATAACTTGTTCAGGGTCACACAACTAGTAAGTATCTGAGGTCAGATTCAAACTCATGTCATCCTGACACCAGATCAAATGCCTTATCAGAAACATCATCAGTTGCCTTAGAACTAGAAGAAATATCTAAAGTCATCTAGTACAACATCCCCATTTTACAAATTAGGAAACTGAGGGCAAGAAATGCGAGTGACTTGTCCAAAATCACCAAGATGATTCTGTAAGAGCTTGACTTGAACTGAAGGCCTTGTCCAGCAAATCCAGATTTCTTTCCAATATATTGTGCTTTGGGGGAGGGAGGACAGCCTGATTTCACTTTGATTTCATTGACATAAAACTCCCACCATAGAATTCCTTCCACCAATGCAGACTGGCAACTCAGCTTGGGTTCTAAGGCCTGAGAGTGCTGCCTGAGGCACGGAAGTTCAGTAAGTTGCCCAGGTACCATTATTGTCCCTGTTCTTACTGGAAAGGAAACCAAGGCTCAGAAAGGGCTAAAAATGCCTTGCCCCAGGTTTCCCACATAGGAATCTGAGCCTGAGTCTCACCTGATTCTAAGGCCAGCACCTTTTCTACATTTTGTCACTCTATACTCAAGTCTAACATCCATACACAGGTGGTGGTGGTGTTTGTTCAGTTGTGTCCAATTCTTCATGACCCTTATTTGGGGGTTTCTTAGCAGAGATACTGAAGTGGTTGGCCATTTCCTGCTCCAGCTCATTTTACAGATGAGGAAACTAAGGCAAACAGAGTGAAGTGAGTTGCCTAAGGACATACAGCTAGTTCCTTCTCCAGCTCTTTTTACAGATAAGGAAACTGAGACAAACAGGGTGAAGTGGCTTGCCCAGGGTCACACAGCTAGTGTCTGAGGCTGGCTTTGAACCCAGCATTCTATCCACTTAGCCATCTAGCTGCCCTGTACCCAGGTACATCCTCACCTGTATATACTTGCACACATGAACAGGGCAAATACCACAGATTAGGCAGGTGCCTAATCCTCCCATAGTTGTGACCGTCTTGGGGTTCTGGTGGGGAGAAGAGTTTTGGGGTGTTTTTTTTTGCTTTTTGGCCCTTTTCCCTCCCCTCCAAGGGAGAAAAGGAAGACATGGCCACTGCCTCTCTCTATCATGGGTCCAATGAATCACACGTCCCTCTGGGAAACTTTCAATACTATTCTCCCTCCCAGAAATTCTGCTGACCTGGAAAATCATTTCCATCTGCCTCCTCCCTGTTCCAAATTCACCCAGTTCCCTCAGGGAGATAACAGTAAATGGCATCTTGGGGAACCAACCTTCCCTCACCCCACAGTCCCCCATAACGGTCCTGATCCATAAGTATACCTGCCCCCACAGGCCCAGGCGCACACAGTGACCCTGGGAAATTCTTAATCCTCCTTCAGAGACCTCATAATGAGCTGGGAGGGGCAGGGGGAGTGGGGAGGGGGCACAGCAGTGGCAGGTGGGTGGCTGAAGGACAAAGGGCTCCTACAAGAAATCTGGGGAAGGGGGAGAGGAAGGCAGGGGGATTGTCTCTAAGTAGAGGGTTTGGCATGGCTTTCTACAAGGCAACAAAGGCTTTTTAAAGTTAATTTCTTTGTCCTGGCAGGGCTGCGAATCCACAGGGCTTTCCAATAGCATATTTGTGTACCTGCCGCTCTCCGCCCCGGCCTCCACTCAGGGACCATAAGAGAAGCCATTAAAAAAAATTGCCCTCAATAATTTAAAAGTCAGTTCTGAAGCTTAACAAATTAAGCCATGGAGAGAGACAGACAGAGGGAGAAAGACAGACAGAGGGAGAGAGAGACAGAGGCAGACAGACAGAGGGAGAGAGGCAGGAGAAGGGGGATAGACAGACAAGAGGAAAGAGAGAAAGAGAGAGAGACAGAGAGGATGATAAACAGACAGACAAAGGGAAAGAGAGAGAGAGAGAGAAAGAGAGAGGGGATAGAAAGACAGACAGAGAGGGAGAGAGAGAGTGGGAGAGAGAGAGAGAGAGAGGAGACAGACAGACAGACAGACAGACAGAGGGAAAGAGTCAGAAGGAGAGAGAGACAGACAAGGGGAACAGACAGAGGGAGAAAAAGAGAGAGAGAGAGAAGAGGAGAGAGAGGGGGGATAGAAAGGGAAAGAGAGAGAGAGAAGGAAAGAGGGGATAGAAAGACAGAGGAAAAGAGAGAGAGGGAAGATAGACAGATAGACAGAGGGAGACAGACAGAGGCAGACAGAGAGAAGAGGAGAGAAAGAAAGAAAGAAAGAAAGAAAGAAAGAAAGAAAGAAAGAAAGAAAGAAAGAAAGAAAGAAAGAAAGAAAGAAAGAAAGAAAG
>NC_058133.1:265995016-266014429 GCF_016433145.1 Gracilinanus agilis | reverse complement strand
AAGGAAGGAAGGAAGGAAGAAAGGAAGGAAGGAAGGAAGGAAGGAAGGAAGGAAGGAAGGAAGGAAGGAAGGAAGGAAGAAAGGAAGGAACAAGAGACAGGAGAGAAAGATAGACAGACAGATAGACAAAGAAAGAAACTTACAAGTTGTCTAATCCCGGACAAGACCTCTGCCTCAGTTTCCTAATGTTGTTGTAAGGATCAAATGAAATGTTTGTAAAGCACTTGACATGGTACCTGACATATAGTAAGCTATTAATAAATACTTGTTTCCTCCTTCCCTACTAGATGTGTGATCCTGGATAAGTCATTTAACTTCTCTCAGCCTCAGTAAAATGAAGATAATAATAGTACCTATGTCCCAGGGTGTGAAAAATCAAATGTGTAAAGCGCTTTATTATTATTCTCCCTTCCTTGGGGCATTTGCATTTTAAAAGAAAGAGAGGCAGCTTAGGAACAGGTCACAAATGGTGTAATTTCAGGACTCCACTGAGAGATATTTTGGAGCTCAAGGCTGCTTCCCAATGCTCCTTAAATCACGCCGCCCACTCCACCTTCGAATCGGCCTGGCCCTCGTCTCTGCACTTGGGGAGCTCTTGAGAATACATTTCAGAACTCTTAAGAACACATTTATAGAACGCCCTATCTACAAGCACTGATGAGTTGAGCTGCATGAAGGCTGAGCTCAGACATTCAGAGAGAGCCCAGTGCACACAGAAGCCATCCAGCAGGGATGGATCACAGGCTCAACTGCTTTGCACAGGATGCCCTTGAGCAAAATGTTTGTGCAAAATTACAGAGAATGGGAGGGAAAGGGTTAACTGGGGGGGAAAGAAGGGGCAGCTAGACCAGGGGCCAGGAGACCTGGATTCAAGCCTCTCCTTGAAGTTCCTAACCAGTTATGTGAACCACAGCTCTCTTGGTAATCTGAGGGGGGGGGGGGGGAGGTGAGAGTTAGACAGGAGCCTCAGAGAAGAAGAGAAGAGGAAGGAAAGATCAAGGTCACATGGCAGAGCCAGAGCTGGAACCTTGAGGACTCTAAGGCCAATGTACTTTCTTTTTCTTTTTAAATTTTTACTTTCTGAGGCCATATTTGAACCCAGGACTTCCCATCTCCAGGCTTGGCTCTTTATCCACTGAGCCACCCAGCTGCCCCTCCAATTTACTTTCCACTGCCCTTCAGGAAATAAATTACCTTATCTGGGGACTCAGTTTCCTCTTCTATAAAACAAGGAAGATAGAGTCAGAAGGAACCTTCAAGCTCATCAAATCTGCCATCCCATTTTATAAATGAGGAACTAAGTCCTAGAGAAGTTAAATAACTTGTCAAAGGGCCCATAACTAGTAAATGTCAGAGGCAGGACCTGAACCTATGACTTTTTTTAAATCCCTTACTTTCTGTCTTACTAACCCTCTTAAGAGAGAAGGGCAAGGGCTAAGCAAATGGGCAAAATGACTTGTCCAGGGTCACACAGCTAGGAAGTATCTAAGGCAGATTTAAACCCAGGACCTCTCCTCTCCATGCCTGGTTCTCTATCCACTGAGCCACCCAGCTGCTACTGAATCATCTTTCTGATTCCAGGTCCATCCACTCCACTATGGACTGGGTTAGACTATCTCTAAAGTCCCTGCCAGTTCCAAAATTCTGCAATTCCAATTCTGTCTCTGGTCTCCAAAAAGAATTATAGATTGACCACAGGAGGATACCTATTCCAAAACACTAATTTTACAGCTAAAGAAGAGAAGATCCAGACAGAAAAGTTAAATGACTTGGTCAAAGTCAACCAGTTAATAAGCAAGGCTAGGGGGAAAGTTTAGCCTAAATCTTATGACTCCAAAGTCAGCCCTGCTTGCCCTCTGCCGTAAATACATACTCGGTATTATAGAAGAGCTTTGGATCTGAAGCTGAAGAACCTGGGTTCAAATTCTGTTCTCTACTACTGCGTGATTTTGTACCAATCATTTCTCATCCCCTACGCTTTCATTTCCTCAGCTATAAAATGGAGGAGATGGTTTTAATGGTCTCTAAAGACAACAAAAATATCTAAAGACAATAGCAGTAGATAAAGCACTGAGCTTGGAGTCAGGAAAAAGCATCTTCCTGAGTTCAAACCTGGCCTCAGACACTGCCTAGCTGTGTGACCCTGGGCAAGTCACTTAACTCTATTGCCTACCCCTTATTGCTCTTCTGCCTTGGAACCAATACACAGTGTTCTTTCTAAGACAGGAGGAAAGAGTTTTAAAAAGAAGATGATTGTGGGTTCAAATTCCATGTCAGATGCTGAAAAACTGGGCAACCCAGAGCAAATCCCTTTCCCAGGCTGAGCTCCAGCTCAGATAAGGATCCATAAAATTCAGATGATAATGGCACCCGCTTCACAGAGTCATTGTGAGGCTCAAATGAGATAACATATGTAAAACAATTCGCACTCTTTAAAGCTCTATATAAATGTCAGCTATTGTTATTATTGCCTATAATGTTCTCAGAGGGCCCTTCTGGCTGAAAGGCTCCGATGTATGTATTCAAACCCCACCCCCCAACCCACTTCCACTGGGCTGAAGCCATTGACCTTGTCCAGTGGGAGAGGTAGGAATGCCCAGTGAGCTTACTCTAGGACCTCAATCAGGGATGTCGCCCTGATCTGTGTTTAAGGGGTCAGCAGAGAAGCTGGAGAGGGAGGCTTGGTCACTGGGAAAGGGACAGAGGTTCATCTCCCGGCTCCCCACGGCCCCCTCCCCCCCTCAGCAATTTCCCTAGAAGTGTGCTCATGCTGCGTCAGACAAATCTTAGCAGTGATTGACTGGGTTTCAATCAGAAATCCATCTGCCTTTAAGGACTGCTTTTGGAGAAAAACAGAAAAGGTAACCTGCAATCTAGCTCCCCAATGCCAAGCAGTAATGGGGAGCCAGCAAACAAGTCCTTCATCCTCCACTCTCAGCCTTCAGGCTCTGAATGGGGGTGAAGCATCCTTGGCACAGAGAGATCCAAGAGCGAGACTCAGAGCCACAATACGGAGGTCGACCCAACCCTGTCCCCTGAAATGTATCCTGGCTTTGATACATTCCCTTCTAGTTCCGATCTATGATCCTTTGAACAGTTATTAGGCTCCTACTGGCATTTGGTAAGAAGGTTGGGTGTTTGGGGTTTTTTACTAGGCTTGCTATTTCCCTGGTAGAAGGCGCTCTCAGTGAGGAATACCTTTTATTGCCCCTGTTCGACACCTACTCTAGTCCTAGGGAGATGCCTGGAGTTACTGAGAGGTAAAAGCTATCAGTCGTTCAAAAAACTTTTATAAAGTGCCTAGTTCTGGGTGAGCTAGGTAACAGTGGATAGAGAGCCAGACTTGGAGCTGGGAGGTCCTGGGTTCAAATCTGATCTCAGATACTTCCTAGTTTTGTGACCCTAGGCAAGCCTCTTAACACCAATTGCCTAGCCTTTACCTCTCTTCTCCCTTAAAGTCAATACTTGCATTGTTTTTGTGTTTTTTTTTTAATGGGACACATAAATAGAAATAGAGAACCTAGTCCAGTGATGGAAGATCCTGAGCTCAAATTTAGCCTCAGACACTTCATAGCTTGTGTGACCCTCACTTCTTAACCCTAACTGCCTAGCCCATACCACTCTTCTGCCTTGTAGCCAATACTTGCATTGATTCTAAGATGAAAGGCAAGGATTGTTTCTTTTTTAATGGGGCACCTAGGTAGAAATAAAGAATCTGGCCTAGAAATGGTCCTGAGTTCAAAGCTTCCTAACTCTGTGACTCTGGGCAAATCTCTTAACTCCAATTACCTAGCCCTTACTGCTCTTCTGCCTTGGAATCAATGCTTATGTTGATTCTAAAATCTGATTCTAGATTTAGAATTTAACTTAGAGTCTAAATTTTCAAATCTGGGCTCACACATTGCCTAGCTGTGTAACCTTAGACAAGTCACTTGACCCCCATTGCCTAGCCCTTACCACTCTTCTGCCTTGGAACCAATACTTAGTGTCAATTTTAAGAAAGAAGGTAAGGGCTTTTTAATAACTGCGTACTACTGTACTAGGCTCTGGGAAAACAGAACTTTAAAAAAAAAACAGGCAAAACAGTGCTTGCCCTCAAGGAAACTAAATTCTAAATGGGAAGATATAAAGTTCTACACATATAGATCTGTAAGTCTCACTCCACTTTGCATCTGCTCCTCTGGCTGGTTTCAACTTCACAGAACAAGATACTTCAGTACTGGGTACCCCCAATATCCTTCCCCCACCTTTCCTGCTTCTTTTGTTTTGTGTCTTCCTCTTTAGATTGTAAGATCCTTGAGGGCAGAAACTATGCTGTCTTTCATTCATTGTGCATAGGAGGCCCTTAATAAATGCTTATTGGACTGGGTTGAAAATAAGAATTATGTGCATGGTAACCATGGAGGGGAACGACATCCACACAAGGTGACAAAGGCAAAATGGATGAGAGGGAGAGCTAGTACTTGGGTCTTCCCTATTCAAAGCCAAATCACTAGCCACCTATGCCTTGCTGCCCATTCTCAGGAAATAAAGGATTTTAAAATGGCATCAAGTCTCCATGGCCTCAAAAAGCTTATAATCTACAACAGAGAAACTAAGGGAAAGAATGCTTGGAACAGGGCAAAGGAGGAGGAAAAGGGAAGGCTTTGAACCTCGGACCTATCTCTGGGTAAGGTCTGCTCTGGGAATGGTTTGGAGGAGGGCACTATCACTGAGCATCACCTCCATTTTGTTTGGGAAAGGACTTAAGTAGGAAGCCAGGATTCTGATGAACCACCCAAGGCAAACATCCTCTTGGTTAAATGCAAGATGAACCTCCCCGCCTTGGCTGTCTGAACAGCCCCTGAGGAGCAGGAGTCATCTTTAGAGAGAGGGGCAGGCTTCTACCCAAGCATCAGCTGGCATTGCTTCCTCCCCCTTTATTCAAGAGGAAAGGAAGCAGTGGCCCAGAAAGAGGATCTCCAGCCCCAGTGCCCCTTCCAACAACAAACTCGAGAGTAGATCTTCCTCCCCACACTGGCACTCCTTCCTGATCTCCCCTTCTCAGGATCCTAACTTCCATCCCTGCTCAGTTCAAATTTCATTTTTCATTTGTTTCAATTATATCCAACTCTAAATAATCACATTTGAGATTTTCTTGGCACAGATATAGGAGTAGTTTGCTATTTCCTTCTATAGTTCATTTTCCGGATGAGGAAACTGAGGCAAGCATGTTTAAGTGACTTTCCCAGGAGTGTGTCTGAGGCTGGATTTGAACTCAGGAAAGATGAGTCTCCCTGACTCCCGTCCTAGCATTCTATGCACTCTGGTGCCACCTAGTTGCCCTAAATTAGTTCAAACCTAAATTAAGCCTTTCCTGCTCCCCACAACCCTCCCAGTGACAAATGCCTTCCGACTCCCCAGTTACTTTATATTTCCTTTGCATGCATTTTGTCAATACTACATACTTACATAGTATCTTCCCTACATAATGTATCCTTTTTTTTAAAACCTTCTGTCTTGCAGTCAAGAAGACTGTGTATTGGTTCCAAGGCAGAAGAGTGGTAAGGGTAGGCAATGGGGGTCAAGTGACTTGCCCAGGGTCATACAGCTGGGAAGTGTCTGAGGCCGGATTTGAACCTAGGACCTCCCGTCTCTAGGCCTGACTCTCAATCCACTGAGCTACCCAGCTGCCCCCTGAATGTATCCTTTTTAAGGGCAGGGATGGTTTTAATTTTGGATGTGTATCCAGAATAAAAACAAATGACTTATCACTTGTTTATATGGATATATGTTTTGGTTTTAAAAGATTGCAAAAATGAATAATATGAAAATAGGTATTATAAGTGATAACATTTATATAGCCCAGCGGAAGTCCTTATTAGATGCAGAAGGGGGAGAGTAGAGGGGAGGGAAAGAAAATGAAATATGGAAATATGGAAACATTTTTTAAATTAAAAAAAGATTACAAAGAAAAAATTGGGGGGATGTGTATCCCCAGCACATTCATAGCAAGTGCTTAAGAAAAACTGCTAGTGGACTCACACATACACATACACACACACACACACACACACATACACATACACAGAGATGGCATTAGATGTTCATATCCAGATCCTGCCAATAATTTGCCGTGTGACCTTGGACATGTCACCTGCCTGTTCCCCCATCCTTCACCCCCCACCACAGGTCTCTCCCACCTCCAGTTGAATAAAATCTCTTCCAGAGCAGGAATTGTCTCATTTTTGTCTCCGTATCCCCAGCAATGAGCAGAGTGCCAGGCACATAGTATGTTCTTTAGAAATGTTGGTTTATTAATTGACTGTTTCCCCTCCCTGGACATTCCCCAGTCCTCCCCCCCCCCCCCCGCCATCTCTGTGGCATGAGAGCATTAGACTGAGTGACCTCTCGGGTCCTTTTCGGCTTTTGGGACAGCAGTCCCGGGGCACCACCGACAAGGGCACAGATGGACACGGAGCTATTGCCAGGCCACGCCTAGACGTGGGCAGCTTCCCCCCATCCCCTCCCCGCTTCGAGTAGGTCCTCATTCCAGCTTTCTGCTCAGTGGCAGCGCCAGCAGGGAGCAGGGGCAGAGGCAGCAGCGTTGTACCCAAACTGGTAAATAATGCATGCATCTTGGGCTGCTTGCTGCCTGACAAAAGCAGGTAGTGTATCAAAGTAATATCGTGCGGCGGATTGCAGTATAATAGCAGTAATTTAGTGCCCCGTAGGTGAGCAGAGATTCAGAGAGGATGAGGGCCTGTGCTCCTCACTGACTGGCAAGGTGACTGGAGCGGCTGTTCCAGGTTTGACCTCTGGATTCCTTCCAAGCTAAGTGGAACCATAAAAAATTCAGAAGACCATGCTGTCTCCTAGCAAATGGGTTGCGGGCAGAGAGATTTTATTATATATCTATCCAGAGCAAGACAGAGAGACGGGCTGGGTGGTGAGTGAGCGATGAGGCCCTTACACGAGCATCCGTGTTCCTATGCAAGCACGAGCTCCTGCATATTTCCTGGAGATCATCAGTGCGGGCTGATAAATACTCAGCCTGTCCCTACTGAGGCTCCTTAGGCCATGGAGAGGCTTGGAGAGGTTTCTGGGGGCTCCCTGCTAAGGAGAAAGGGGGAGTTTTCATTAGGACCAAAGCCTAGTGCTTGCCGAGAGATTAAATTTGTATCTCAGGCAAGCTCCTTGACGGCAATCTATCAGTCCTGAATGGGGTCTGGAGTGGGTGTGCTCCCACCCTGAATCCTGCACCTTGTACCCTCCACTCTCCACCTTCCACCCTACAGCCTTCATTCTCTACTCTCCACTTCCCAAGCTCCACCTTCCATCCTCCATCCTTTATTCTTAGCCTTCTACCCGCAGCTCAATGCCTTTCACTCTTGAGCCCCCAATCTTCCATTCTCTACCCTTAGATCCTTTATTTTCTACTCTTCATCCTCCATTATCTATCCTCTGCCCTCCACTCAGCAAGCACCCTTCATTCTGTATCCATCATTCTCTGTTCCCTACCCTCCATCCTCCAATCTTTACCCTCCTTCCTGCATCTTCCACCCTCTATCCTCCACCCACCACCCTTTACCTTCCATCTTCTGTCTTCTATTTACCCCTCCTCTATCTTTTACCCTCCATTCTCGACCCTCCACCTTCTATCCTCCTTCTTTTCCCATCCACTGCAAAAGTTTAGGGCATTAGCATTCCATCCCAGATCTGGCTGGTGCTGTTATGTCTTTCCCCTTTCCTCCCCCCACCCCCACCCCATAATCATGGAAGTCATTCTGGGGTGGAGAGATGATAGCAGGAAATGTATTTTCAGGCTCCCTACCATCTTCTTGATCAGAGACAGCTGGAAGCATCTGAGCTGTGTATTCCCTCTGAGCTCTGAACATGGTGACCTGGAAGGTGATAATCATTGGCCCCTCTCAGGGAAGACAAAGAAATGGGGAAAAGAAAAAAGCCACTTATCCAAAGATCTGAGACCCTGTCACATTGTATTAACTGAGAGCTTGGTATGGGGGTTGATGGGTGTGTGCAAATCTACCTGTGTGTGTGTGTAATACAAATGTATGTGGGGGTCTCTGGTTTGTGTGTTTGTATTTATAATACGAATGGATATGGGGCTCTGTGATTTGTCTATGTTTATAGTATGAACAGATATGGGGTCTGTGATTTGTCTATGTTTATAGTATGAATGGACATGGGGTCTGTGATTTATCTGTGTTTATAGCATGAACGGATATGGGGTCTGTGATTTGTCTATGTTCATAGCATGAATGGATATGGGGGTCTATCGATACATGTATGGGTCTTTGGGTATGTGTTTGTATGTGTATGTTATGCACGTATGTGGGAGTCTAAGGGTATGTGTGTATGTGTATGAATGTGTATGGGGTTTATGCCTCTTTGCGTATAGGAATATATATGGGATCTATAGGCATGTCTGTGTATATATGTATATAAAGATACCTGTACCTTTATATACACATATAAAATAAATACGTATTTAGAATACAGGTATGGCTCGTGTGTGTATAGATAAATATATGTTTTCCTTGTGGCACGGTGGTTTTGAAGTGTTGATTTGAAGTCAAAGCCCCAGACTGAATTCCTGACTCTGTCACTTACTAACCTGTGATCTTGGGCAAATTTCTTCCCTCTCTGTAGCTTCATTCCCAAACACCCTCCCCAAAATGAAGGAGGTGAACTAGGTGACTTTAAAAGTCCTCTTTAGCTCTAAATCAGTGCTCCCCTCTAAATGTCTCTGTGTGTGCCTTTGGGTCTGGCACATAGTAGGAGTTTAATGAACATTTATTGACTAACCGAAGGTGATCTTTATGTTCATAGTACCATGGAATGGCAAGAAGGAGCCTTAGAGAACATCTAGTCCAGCACTCTCATTTTACAGGCAAGAAAACTGAGGCACAGAGCCTAGAGGGAACTTTTTTATGATCACATCAGTGTATACCAATAGAGTCAAAACTAGAACCTGAGTTGACAAATTTTACTCAGTGATATCCTTTCCACTACATTCTGACCCCTTACTTTTATTAAGAGTGTGGCTTGCTTATTCTATCAGGGCCTGTTTCTCCATAAACACCTCCTTCCCAACATATAAACATATCTTCTTTTTTTTTAACCCTCACGTTCCATCTTAGAATCAATTGATTCTAAGGAAAAAGCGTATCAAGGACTAGGCAATGTGGGTGAAGTTCTTGCCTAGGGTCACACAGCTAGGAAGTGTCTAAGGCCAGATCTGAACCCAGAACCTCCTGCCCCCAGACCTGACTCATTAGTCACTGAGCACCTAGTTGCCCCCTATATGCATACTTTTGTTGAGAATATATCAGAATAAGTGGAAAGGATGCTGGATTTGGGGCAGCACAGAGGATAGAGCCTGGAGTCAAGAAGACCTAGGTTCAAATCTGGCCTCAGACACTTCTTCACTATGTGACCCTGAGGAAGTCACTTAATCTCCTTTGCCTAGCCTCTGCCATTCTTCTGTCTTAGAATTAATACTAAGGCAGAAGGCTTAAAAAAGAAAAGAAAGTATGCTGGATTTGTAGCCAGAAGATTTGGGTTACAATGCCAGTTTTTCTACTAAGGTAAATTGCTTCACTTTCTTGGAGCCTACATTTCTTCGTCTGTAAAATGAAGACATTGGACTAGATGGCTTTGAGATCCCTTTTAGCTCCAAACCCACATTCTTATGATGTAGTAAAAACCCCTCTTTTTTACAGATGGGGAAACTGAGGTTGTAACTTGTCCCACATCACATGAGTGGCAAAGAATGACTTTGAGCTCAAGTCATAGGATCATAAACCTAGATCTGTAAGGGACCTCACAGTCCATCTAACTCAATCCTGACCTTTTTACATATGGGGAAACTGAAGCCCAGAGCAGTGACATCACTTGCTCCAAGGTCATATAGATAATAAGTGGCAAAGGAAGGCTTTGAACTCAAGTCATAGGATCATAAATCTAGATCAGTGATTCCCAAAGTGGGCGCCACCACCCCCTGGTGGGTGCTGCAGCGATCCAGGGAGATGGTGATGGCCACAGGTGCATTTATCTTTCCTATTAATTGCTATTAAAAAAATTTTTAATTAATTTCCAAGGGTGCTAAGTAATATTTTTTCTGGAAAGAGGGCGGTAGGCCAAAAAAGTTTGGGAACCACTGATATAGATCTATAAAGGCCCTCAGAGACCATAACCCAATCCTGTCTTATTTACAGATGGGGAAATGGAGTTCTGTGGTGGTTAAAATCACTAGCCCCCAAGGTCATATAGTCAGTAAGTGGCAAAGAAAAACTTTGAATTTAGGTAATAGGATTGTCAAGCTGGAAGGGACCTCAGAGGCCATCTGGCCCTAACCTCCTCATTTTGCAGATGGGTAAACTGAGGCCTGAAGAGGTTCACTGATTTGCCCAAGGTTAGACAGGTAGCTAGTGGTAATGCAGGGATCTGAGCCCAAGTTTAGACCTCTTTCTTCAGAATCCCCATTATTATCTCCTCAAATATTTTGAAAGGTTATCAGGTGAAAGCAATGCTAGCCTTGTCTTGCTGGACCCCAAAGAGCAGAACGCTAGGACTCCGTGGAATTTAGAGAGATCTTTCTCACTCCCACTGCCTAGCAGCTGAACAGGTTCTCTGCCCCCTGAGACAATAAGCTCTCTGTCACTGGGGTAGCCCCAGGAGAGACGCCATGATCACTGGTCAAGGGTCCCCTAGAGGGGATGTCTGCAGGGGTGGGGTGGGGGGGAGATGGGCAGGACTGGGATCCTCTGGGCCCCCTTTCGAGCCCTGGGTTTCAGTAATGCTAAGAGAGCTGGATTTCTATAATGCTAAAACAAGCCAGGAAAGAGAAGCAGCCGCTCTGACTTTCCAGGGAAACTCACAATAGGGAGAGTAAATTCACACCATTTTCTTCCTCGTGGCAAGTGACAGGTCTGTCTGCATCTCTGTCGGCGCCTGCTCCCCGCGCCCGCCCTCCCCCCTCCCTCCTTCCCTCCTTCCCCACGCACTCCCCTCCCCCCACCACCCACTACCCCCTCCTTTCCTAAGAAAGGCAGAGAAGTGTTGGCTCAGCTGGGCGACGTGCAGGGAGTGCTACCGGCCCCTTGTGTCTCTTTGAGCGACAAAATCCCGGAGAGATTCAAGAGCCTTTAATTACGCACGGGGTTGGGGAGGAGGGGAGGGCTGCGTTGCCATTTCTCATCTCTCCCTCCCCACCCCAGGAGACTGCGAGGAAATTTCACACCCTAGCGAGCGCAGTTCCAGCTTCTTCTTTCTTGGATGCCAGCCTGGGGTTAAAAAAGCGGGGGCCAGGGACACCCGCGCTCAGGCAGTCTCCTCTGGGCGCCCGATTTCCTGATTCTGAAATTCACAGCATGCATCTTAAAGACCTATAATCTGCTATTCCTCTGGCTCTTTGGCACTGCAACGCCTCCAGGAATTGGGGGCTTCCCACTCCCCTGTGCCCCCACATACACACGCACCCCACCCCGCCCCAGCACCAAGACCTCCCCCAAGGGACGGGAAACAGAGGAAGGAGGGAGGAAGTCCAGCGTGGTGGAAATAGACCTTCCCTGGGAGTCGGGTTAGCTGGAATATTCAATCAATCAATAATTATTGATTAAGCAATTTCTGTGTACTAGGCACTAGGAATAAGGATAAAGGGTCACCGAGGTGGCTCATGGATAGAGAACCAAGCCTACAGACAGGAGAACCTGGGGTCAAATCTGGCCTCTGACACTTCTTAGCTGTATGACCCTGGGCAAGTCTAAGGCACCTAATCCCAACTGTCTAGCCCTTACTGTTCTTCTGCCTTGGACCCATCAATTCTAAGACAGAAGGTAAAGGCTTAAAAAAAATAATAAAAGAATAAAGATAAAGATACAAATAGGGCCTGTGATTTCTCTGATATTGGGAACTCCCAGATGAGAAAAACTCCCTCCACCAATACAGCTGGGCTCCCTATCTGCCAAATATGATCTTAGGGAATTAAATGGAGCACCCAAGAGGTTAAGTTATTTGCCCAAGATCACACAGCCAGTTTTCATGTTTTCACAGTTCAGCAGAGTCTGACTCTTGGTGACCTTTTTGAGATTTTCTTGGCAAAGATACCGGAGCGGTTTGCCATTTCCTTCTCCAGATCATTTGACAGATGAGGAAACTGAGGCCAACAAGATTAAGTGACTTGCCCAGAGTCACACAGCTACTAAGTGTCTGAGGCCTAATTTGAATCTTCCTGACTCCAGACCTGGCACTCTATCCATTGTGCCACCTAGCTGCTGGTCACTAGGAAAAATGAAACAGTCCTCATTCTCAAGGAATCTATAAGTCAAGTATTCTTAAGCTGGGAAAAGGGATTGGGGGTAGGACGGGAATTACATCTCCATTTTCACTGACCTCTAATAGGAATTAAGCCTTTTCTTCAATCCCTTAAAAACATTCTTCTGAGAAGGGACTTTAAGGCTTTACCCAATTGCCAGAGGGATCCAAGGTCCAATAAAGATTAAGAACCTCTGTTATAGGAGTTGTATGTTATGTGAGGGGGAGAGGGTTGTTGGCCAGAAATACTGCTGTCTAACTAATTCTCTGCTGCCACCACCACTGCCTCCCAACCAAGTGAATGTAATCACGAAAAGTAAGGGACAGGTAGGAGAGATGTTAAAGTGTTAAAATCCAAAGATGCGCCTTTGCCTTTTTGCTTTGAGGAGTATTCTTTGAGGAGTATAATGCTCTTGCTGTTGGAAATGGAGGACAATTTACTATTGACTGGCAAAGAGTTGACTACAATCCTTTTGACCCAATTGGCAAAGATGACAAAAGATGGCAATTGTCGGTGTTAGAGGTCTGGTGGAAAGACAGACCACTCTAGTGGAGAAGTGAATTGGTCCAACCATTCTGTAAAGCAACTTGGAATTATAGGACTAAAGTGACTAAACTGTCCATACCCTTCAATTCGGAGATCCCAGTGCAAGGCATTTACCTCAAAGATGTCAGTGATTTAAACAAAGGACTCATTTAGACCAAAATATTTATAGCATCACTTTTGTAATAGCAAAGAACTGGAAACAAAGCAGATACCCATTGATCTCGGAATGTCTAAACAAGCTGTGAATGTAATGAATGCACATACATGAATTTAATGTAGTATTGTTGTGCTGTAAGAAACAATGAATATGATGAATACAGAGAAGCATGGGAAAACATACGAACTAGTACAAAGTAAACAAAAACAGCAAAACAATATGCCAATGGCCATAGCAATGTAAATGAAAAAAGCAACAAAACAATTGAAATACTGTGAAATTATAATGACTAAGTTTAGCCCCAAAGAAGAGAAAGGAAAATACTTTGTGATTGTGTCATTTTTCAATTGGGTCCAACTCTGTAACTCCATTTGGGGTTTTCTTGGCAGAGATACTGGAATGGCTTGCCATTTCCTTCTCTAGTTCATTTGGCAGATGAGGAAACTGAGGCAGTCAAGGTCACACAAGTAGTAGTTTGCCATTTCCTTCTCCAATTAATTTGATGGATGAGGAAACTGAGGCACACAGGGTGAAGTGACTTCTCCAGGGTCACACAGCTAGTGATTTACTATTTCCTTCTCTAGCTCATTTTATAGATAAGGAAACTGAGGCAAACAGGGTAAAGTGACTTGCCATGGGACACACAGCTAGTGGTTTACCATTTCCTTCTTCAGCTCATTTTATAGATAAAGAAACTGAGGCAAACAGGATAAAGTGACTTCTCCAGGGTCACACAACCAGTGGTTTGCCATTTCCTTCTCCAGCTCATTTGACAGATGAACATAGACAAGGAAACTGAGGCAAACAGGTTGAAGCCACTTGCTCAGGATCACACAGCTAGGAAGTGTCTGAAGCCAGATTTGAACTCAGGAAGATGAGTCTTCCTGACTCTAGGCACTGTGTTCAAAAGGCCCTCTTTTCCCACTGCACCACCTAGCTACCCCTAACTGTGACTACTGATTGACTATTAAATGTTAGCACACTGGTAAGGGCTGGCAAGCTATAGTTTTAGGAATATAGAACCATGGAGTACTCAAGGCAGGAAGGACCACTTCTCCCACTAGGGACCTGATCTACAACAAGCAGGGAGGAGCAACCCTAGAAAGGCTACCGTATAAGCCTATATAAATTAGATACACAATAAATGCAAGCTAAATTTTTTTTGGCTGGGTTCAGTAGGGTGTCACTAGTTGATGGGGGGGAAAGGAAAGGATTTTAGAAGTACTTGAACAGAGCTCTGAAGGAAGCTTAGGGATTCCAGGAGGAGATTAAGAAAGAGTTCATTCCACGCATGAGGGACAGCCTACACAAAAGCTGGAGGATGTGAGATGGAATGTCATCTGTAAAGAGATGCAAAAAAGCCAATTTAGCCAGACCATAGATGCAAGAAAAGGAATAATATCTAGAAAAGGTAGGCTGGAGTCAGGCTATGAAATGCCAAGCCCAGAGGAGTTTGCATTCAATCACAGGAGTAATAGAAAACCACTGAAATTTACTGAAAGCAGTTAGACACGGCAGTGGATACATGCTGGACTCAAAGTCAGGAAGACCTGAGTTCCAATGCTGCCTCAAACACTTATTAGCTGTGTGAATCTGGGAAAAGGCCATTTGACCTTTCTCAGTCTCAGTTTCCTGATCTGAAAATGAGGATAATAAAAACATCCATTTTCCAGGGTAGTTGTGAATATAAGTACTTTGTAAACCTTAAAGTTTGATATAAATAAAGTATTGATGATTATTACTGAGCCACTGAGACAGAGATATAAATTTTAGGAGAAGTCTTTTGGATTAAAAGGGTTAGATTGCAAGCATGGAGACCATTTAAGAGGTTATTATGGGGCAGTTAGGAGGCTCAATGAATAGAAATTGAAACCCAGAGACAGAAGGTCCTGGTTTCAAATCTGGCCTTTCTAACTGTGTAACCTTGGGCAAGTCGCTTTGACTCTATTGCCTAGCCTTTACCCCTTTTCTGCCTTGGAACAGATGCTTAATACCAGTTCTAAAAGAGAAGGTAAGGGTTTTAAAAAAGTTATTACAATAGTCCTGGCCACAAGATGATGATGGGTTAAGATGGTGGATCTAGGACAGATACAGATAGGGGACAGTGACAAGATGAGGAGGAGGAGGGTGATGCATGGATATGCTGAGAAGGGAGATGGATCAGAATTAAAGATGACAAGAGTTTGAAACTAAACCAAACACCTGGAAAACTAGTGACACCCTCAACAGAAAGAAGGAAGCTTAGAAGAAGAATGGGGTTGGGGGGGGGGGGGAGAAGACAGTGATAGTTAGTGAGGTCTGTTTTGGGCAGGTTGAGTTTTGATCCAGGGCAATCCATACAATGTGTCCAACAGGCACCTGAGAGTGTGGGTCCAGAGCTCATCTAGAAGTCATCTTTTTTTAACCCTTACTTTCCATCTTAGATTCAATAGCGTGTATTGGAGAAGAGTGGCAAGGACCAGATAATAGAGGTTAAGTATTTTACCCAGGGTCACATAGCTAGGAAGTGTCTGAGGCTACATTTGAACTGTCTCTAGGTCTAGTTCTCAATCTACAGAGCCACCTAGCAGCCCCTTGGAGTCATCTTTATAGAGATGATAATTGACCTCACTGGAGTTAATGAAGTCACTGAGAGAGACAGAGAGAAAGAGAGAGGGAGAGACAGAGACAGAGTAAGAGTAAGAGAAAGAGACAGAGAGGAAGAGACAGAGAGAAAGAGGAGAGGGAGAGAAAAAGAGAGAGACAACAATGGAAAGACACAGAGACAGAGACAGAGAAACAGAGAGAAAGAAAGAAAGAAAGAGAGAGAGAGAGAGAGAGAGAGAGAGAGAGAGAGAGAGAGAGAGAGACGGAGACAGGGAGACAGAAACAGTCAGAGAGATAGACAGAGATGGAGAGACAAAGATGGAGAGACAGAGAGAAAGAAATGGAGAGATAGAGAGAAAGAAGAGAGACAGAGAGAGAAACAGAAATAGAGGGAGAGAGAGTCAGAGATAGACAGAGGCAGAGTTAGGGAAAGAGAGACAAAGAGACAGAGATGGAGAGACAGAGAGAAAGAGAAAGAGAAAAGACAGAAATGGAAAGACACAGAGAAAGAGGAGAGGGAGAGAAAGAGACAGAGACAGAGAGAAAGAGAGAAGGAGAGAGTGTCAGAGACAGAGAGGAAGAGAAGAGAAGAGAAGAGAAGAGAAGAGAAGAGAAGAGAAGAGAAAAGAAGAGAAGAGAAGAGAAGAGAAGAGGTGTCTAGAAAAGAGCTTTGAGTAATACCTACAGTTTAAGTGATATGGTTGTATGGCCTTGATAGACCAAGAAAGAGGTTATTATCCCCAATTAATAAATTAAGTACCTGAGGCAAGCATTTCCTTTCTCTGTCCTCAGCTTCTCTCATATGTAAAGTAGACTAGATGGCTATAAATATCTCCCCTAGTTTAAGAGTTCTAGTGCTAATCATTCTAGGACTCTAAGAAACTCTCTTCCATTCCACATTCAAAAGCAGGGTTCGGGACCATGGCTCCCTAGTGTCAATAAGAGAAAGGAGGCATGCCTATAAGGTAAGAGCCATGTGTTGAGCACTGTGGGTCCCCTAATGCAAGGAGCTATCTCTGTATCCGAAGCCTCATTTTCCAACTCCCAATAAATCCCCCTCACCAGATGAGCCCAGAATGGAACAATCAGTCTTTTGGCACCCAAGTCTGCACTTAAAGTGAAAACATTCAAGGCTGTCTAGGGAAGCCAGGCTCCCTTTGGAGGATGAGTGGGGAATAGAGCAACGGAATATAGCAAGATTCAGATGCTTCCTCCTCACAAGCCTCCTCCTTGCATCGACCATTCCCACTTTTGATGCCTCTGAAAGACTCCTCGCACACAGTAGGTGCTTAATGGATATTTGCTCAATTTGAATCAATAAGCCACATGCCACAAACCTACCAGGGAAAGCAGCAGATCCTCACTTTCTCCCCTCCAACAATACTTGTTCTAGCGCCAAAAAGTGTAGGAGTTCACACACATTTTTTTTCATTAGTGCCAAACTCACTAGGAAGATGGTGCAGTACAATAGAATCTGGAGTCGGGAAGTTGTTGAATCATTTCTCAATTGTGTCTGATTCTTCATGACCCTCTACTTGGGGGGTTTCTCAGCAAAGACACTGAATGGTTTGCCATTTCCTTCTCCAACTTATTTGATGGATCAGGAAACTGAGGCAAACAGGGTGAAGTGACTCATCCAGGGTCACACAGCTAGGAAAAGTCTGGTGCCAGATTTTAACTCGGGCAGAGGAGTCTCCCTACCTCCAAGCCTGGCACTCTATCCACTGTACCACCGAGTTTCCCATCACTCCCACTAGTCTATGGTAGAAGTCTAGGGTCAGAATTATCTTTATCCCAGGTGGTTCATGGAAGTAGCTGAAAGGGTTGGATTTTAGTTAGGATAAGGGAAAACCCATGTTCGCCATGAAGCACATCCAATTCATTGTTGTTTTTTTAAATCCTCACCTTCTGACTTAGAATCAATGGTTCAGGGTGGGAGAGCAGTAAGGACTAGGCAATGAGGGTTAAGTGACTTGCCCAGGGTCACACAGCTAGGAAGTATCTGAGTCCAGATTTGAACCCAGGATCTCCTGTCTCTATGTATGGCTCTCCATCCACTGAACCACCCGACTGCCCCCATCCAATTGGTTTTCTCACCTCTGGTGTTATAGGCAAGGAGACGTTAGGTACCAATTGATGGAAAAGACCCAGCTGAAATAAATGGTGAGCCTAATCTTGCAGTAATGGGAGATTTCCAGAAAAAGGCAGAAAGAAGGGGGCAGGGAGAGAATTCCTAGCACAGATCTAGTTTGCCACCAGTGAGTTTTTGAGTCTCAAAGAGAGTTAACCCCCACTGTCTAATTATTACTGCTCTATTGCTTTGGAACCAATACACAGTATTGATTCTAAGATGGAAAAGAGGTTTGTTTTTTTAATTTTTAAAGGAAGGGAAGGGAATACGCATTTATATAGTACCTACTATATACCAGATACAATACAAAATGATTCACAAATATTATTTCATTTGATCCTCATAACAAGCCTGCAAGGTAGGGGATGATATTATTCCCATTTTAAAGCTGAGAAAACTGAGGCAAACTGAGGTTAAATCAGAAGCCCAGAGCCACAGTCAATAAGTATTGGAGGCCAAATTTGAACTCAGATGTCTTGACTTCAAGCCCAGCATTCTTTCCACTTCGCAATAGGAATAAGTTAAGTGACTTATCTAAGGTCATACAGTCAGTATACTTCAGAAGTAGGACCTGAACTCAAATCTTCCTGATTCTGAGAACAGCATCACTATACCATGTTCCCTCTCTGGTGAGAATTCAGTACGATCAAGAGGGAGGAGAACAGGCAAAAAAGGACAGGAAGGAGCCCAGTCCTCTATTTGGAAATATCAGGCTCAAGTGGATTTTCGCTAGGGAAAAACTCAGACACTGTGTCGGATAAAATTTGGAGATGTGGCCCCCTGACATCACCGCCTTCTGCAGATGCCTTGGTGTGGGGGCCAGTGGGGGACCCTGGGCTTTCCTGGGCTTGTGCCCCTGGTGGGTCCTCCCCAGCTCCCTGAGCTTCCCTTCTGGATCCCACCAAACCTTTGGGGATACAGCTGCAGCTCAGCCACCAGGGACCAAGTTATTGTTCTCCCCAGTGACCCAGGAAGGCCATCCATCAAGGCACACAGAGGCTGGGATCCAGGTGAGGAGATGGGTCCCTGCCCAGCTGGGTGTATGAAGGATGGAAGCTGTGATAGGATGGAGAGTCTCAGGGCAGGTCCATGTCTGTCTGGAATCTTAGCAGCCTAGGCTACAGCCAGGACAGTGAGTGCTAGGCCTCGAGTGGAGCCAGAATGATATATTTATAAAGCATAAACTTTATTAAGCACGGACACTTTTTAGTTCTCTTTTTTCCTGATTCTAAATTCTCTCTTCTGCCTCCCTCACCCACTGAAAAGGCAAAAAAACAAAAAAATCAACTTATTACATATAGTCACCCCAAAAAATTTCCCTATTATTCAAATAATAATAAATAAAATTCAAATAAAAATAAAATTTAAGAGGGAAGCTGGGTATCTCAGTAGCTTGAGAGCCAGGCCTAGAGATGGAAGGTCCTAGGTTCAAATTTGGCCTCAGACACTTTCCAGCTGTGTGACTCTGGGCAAATCACTTAACCCCCATTGCCTAGCCCTTACCATTCTTCTGTCTTCAAATCAATATATAGTATTGATTCAAAGGCAGAAAGTAAGGGTTTAAAAAGAGAGAAAGAAAGAGAGAGAGAAAGAAAGAAAGAAAGAAAGAAAGAAAGAAAGAAAGAAAGAAAGAAAGAAAGAAAGAAAGAAAGAAAGAAAGAAAGAAAGAAAGAA
>NC_058133.1:265987296-265990603 GCF_016433145.1 Gracilinanus agilis | reverse complement strand
GCCTTTGCAGGGAGGACTTAGGTAGGAAAAACTGCCTCATGAGCAAAAATAAGAAGCAGCAAGGTCCAAAAAGGAAGAATTCTTTCTACATCTGGAGCAGAAGACCCAGCTTCAAATCCTCCCTCATTTAATTACCATCTGTGTGACTTCACCCACAAGTCACTTAAAAACCTCTGGGCAGGGCAGCTAGAGGGGCTCAGTGAAGAGAGATCCAGGCTTGGAGATGAGAGGTCCTGGGTTAAAATCTGACCTCAGCCACTTCCTAGACAAGTCATTTAATCTCCATCACCCAGCCTTTACTGCTTGGAATCAATACTCCAGAAGGAATAATGCATGTATAACCCAGATTGAATGGCTTGTCAACTCCAGGAGTGGGGAGAGAAGAAAGGAGGGAGACAACATGAATCATATAACTTTGGAAAACTTAGGTGGAAATTTGTTATTAAAATAAAATAAAGGGGCAGCTGGGTAGTTCAGTAGACTGAGAGTCAGGCCTAGAGATGGGAGATCCTGGGTTCAAATCTAGCCTCAGATACTTCCTAGCTGTGTGACCTTGGGCAAGTCACCTGACTTACATTGCCTAGCCCTTACTGCTTTTCTGACCTAGAACCAATACATAGTATTGATTCTAAGGCAGAAGGTAAGGGGAATAATAATAATAATAATAATAAGAAGAAGAAGAAGAAGAAGAAGAAGAAGAAGAAGAAGAAGAAGAAGAAGAAGAAGAAGAAAAGAAAAATACTTCAGAAGGTAAAGGTTTAAAAAAACAAAGCAAGTCTGCACCTCAGTTTCCTTATCTGTAAAAGGAAGGCAGTGGATTAGATGGACTCTGGGATCCCCCCTCTCTAAATCTACGATGCTAGTGGCCCCAGCATTTGAGAGAGGAGCAGTCCCAGAACATTCTAGCCTGGCTCAATGGAAGCTTTCCCTTGGTCCATGCTTCCTTCTCCTCCCCATGGGACTGCTGGAAGAATCTCTGAGGGATGGAGAGAGGGAAGATGGGAGCCCAGACTGCTGGACCATCTTTCCACTCTGGAGTCCTCTCTCAACCAAGTCACATTCGGCACGCTCAGGTTGCTCTCTGGTGGGTGTTTTGATTAATTTTATTCTAATTAATTCAGTAATCTCAAGCTGTTTCCAAAATCTACACATACTGCAACATGATGGATCTGTAGAAGGGGCTGCAGACAAACTATTCATTTCTCTGTCCGCTCTATATTTATCTTATGGATGGAAGAACCGAGGAGGGGAGGAGTGGGGAGAGAGCGGAGCCAGAAATTACTTCAAATTGCGGGCTTTTCAATGTCATTTCCCAAATGTTTCCAGGTTTCAATGTCCAAAGCCTTCCACCCAGTGGGTGCCCAATAAAATGCTGCTGAGTGGACATATCAGAGGACGTTGATATCCTCATCGAGCAAAATTCGCCAGTTCCTTCTTTACCCTTTGGGCAAGTCGCCTTCATTGAATTTGCCTCAGTTTCCTCTTCTGTCAAACAAGCTAGAGAAGGAAATGGCAAAGTGCCCTGGTATTGCTGCCAAAAAAAAAAACCCAAATAGGGTCAGGAATAGTCAAGCACGACTGAAATGACCAAAAAACAATAGAAATCTTTAGCCTCCAAGGTATTGCCCAAGCTAACTCCAAACCTTCTTCCTCCACTCGATTCAGTGTTAACAATCATTTCTATACTACATTTAATGTTATTTATTTATCCTCAATTATACTTAAACAAAAATTTTAACATTTTTATTCCAGATTCTTTCCCTCCTTCCCTGCCCGTCCCCCTCTTTGAGAAGGCGAGCCATTTGATATAGATTATACATGTGCAGTCAGGCAAAACATATTTCCATATTAACTACAATCATTTATTTATTAAATGACATCTGTATGCCAGGCGGAATAGCCCAGCCTCCATCCAACATGAGATGTTTAGTCAATAGAATCCCTCTGGGTGTGTCCTCTGCCCTCAATGACCTGTCAATCAGCAAGAACTAATTAAGTTCCTTCTCTATTCTAAGAATCAGAGGCAGCATAGGACAGTAGAAGGAGCACTGGAGTTAGGAAGACCTGAGTTCAAATGTGACCTCAAACACTTATGAGCTGTGTGACCCTGGGCAAGTCACTTCATCCTCTGTGCCTCAGTTTCCTCACCTGTAAAATAAGCTGGAGAAGGAAATAGCAAACCACTCCAGTATCTTGGCTGAGAAAACTCCAAATGGGGTCATGAAGAGTCAGATACAATTGTAATAAATGAACAACAGAGTGCCTGAAGGACAGTGATGTGGCTCTGAAAAGATGGTTTGAAACCATGTTGTGAAGGGTTTTAAATGCCAGACAGAGGAGTTTGTATAATATTCAAAAGGCAAGAGGGAGCCTTTGAAGCTTCTTGAGCAAAGGAGGTGATCCTTTTTATTTTATCCCTTCTTATTCTTTAGACCTTTAATCAAAGTCTACCTCTTGAAGGAATTCATTCTTAATTGACTCTGATTCTCTTTAAATCCCTACACTATCCTAATTCACCTAAACTTTCCTTTATTTCTCTTAATGGTCCCTAGGACAGTGCTTCCAGCACCTAGCTAAAGGCCTCACACACAGTTTGATGCTTACTAAGTGCCTGTTAAAATTGAATTTGTTATTGAACAGGAAAAGGAGAGCAAACTGAATTGCCTTTGGGAAAATTGCACAGTTCTTTTAATGACCCCAAGCTTTTCCTTAAAACAAAGGTTTATCTTATTCCATACTCCAGGATCATAGATTTAGGACTGAGGGGAATCTTAAGAGGCCCTGTATTCTAAAGTCTTCTTTTCATAGATGTGGAAACAGAGTTTCCCTTGCAAGTTAAGTGATTTATCTAAGGTCACAAAGCTAGGAACTAGCAGAAGTGGGATTTGAACCTATTGTTCTTATATGATATTGTATCATACAATTGTGATGGCTACAAGTGAAGGATTGCTACTGCCTCTGGATGATTAAAGTTGTTCCAACCAATGGGCAAAATGAAGGGACATAGTGGGCATGAGATGACTAATTCATTACAAATGAGGAGTTGTGCATGAAAAATAACTTAAAGGATGTCATCAAAGAAATATATGGGGGCAGCTAAGTAGCACAGTGGTTAGAGAGCCAGGGTTGGAATTGGGAGGACCTGGGTTCAAATTTAACCTCAGACACTTCCTAGCTGTGTGACTCTGAGCAAGCCATTTAACTTCAATTGCCTAGCCCTAACTGTCTTGGAAAAGAAAGAAAGAAAGAAAGAAAGAAAGAAAGAAAGAAAGAAAGAAAGAAAGAAAGAAAGAAAGAAAGAAAGAAA
>NC_058133.1:265978761-265987278 GCF_016433145.1 Gracilinanus agilis | reverse complement strand
AAGGAAGGAAGGAAGGAAGGAAGGAAGGAAGGAAGGAAGGAAGGAAGGAAGGAAGGAAGGAAGGATTAATGGACAGCCCACCTGCTCTAGTGCAGCCACATCACATGGAAAAGACTCTAAAGGCATCTCCAATACATTGGATAGACCCCTATGTCCAATTTATAGGAAGGTATTAATGACAGCTGCATAGGAAGTGGGGGGTAGATGTGGATGGAATGCAATCTGGATCACTGGAAGGAATATCCATATCAAAGAGAGCACAATCCCTGGAGGTGTACAGAGAAATATAGGAACATGTGGGTTATGTCTGTCATACTCCTACCCTTGTTGTCATTGTTCAGTCTTGTCCAATTCTTTGTGACCCCATTTATGGTTTTCTAGGCAGAGATATTAGAGTGGTTTACCATTTCCTTCTCCAGCTCATCTGACAGATGAGGAAACTAGAGGCAAATGTGAAATGACTTGCTCATGGTCACACATCTAGGATGTATCTGAGGCTAGATTTAAATTCAAGTCCTTTTGACTCCAGGCCCATCATTCTATCCATGATGTCCTCTAGCTGTCCCCTCCACGTACCCTAAGTATTATGAAATCACAAGCACAAAGTTAGGGTGTGCAGTAGTTTGAACACTGAACTTGGAAGCAGGAAGACCTGAGTTCAAATCCTTCCTCAGACATCTACTAGCTTTCTGACTCCGGGCAAGTTCATTTTATCTCTCAGCCTCAGTTTCCTCACCTGTAAAATTAAGATAATAATAATAGCACCTACCTCACAATTTTCTTATAAATAGCACATGTAGAACACTTTGCAAATCTTAAAGTACTACAGAAATGCTAACTATTAGAGTGGGGAGGGGCAGAGAGAACAAACCTTTATTAAGTACCCATTATGTACTAAGCTTTACATAACACTTTATGTATATTATCTCATTTGATATACTCGGTATAGAAAACACAGTTCAGAGAGAAAATCTTAAGGAGAAGCCTTTGGGCATCAACCAGTCCCTTCTGAACTCGAGTCAAGATGACCTGTGTTTGAGGGGCAGTGAGGTGGCTCCATGGATAGAGAGCCAGGCTTAAAGACCAGAGGTCCTGGGTTCAGATTTGGACTCCGACATTTCCTAGCTGTGTGACCCCAGAACTGTCACAACCCCCATTGCCTAGCCCTTACCACTCTTTTGTCTTCAAAACAATACATGGTATTGATTCTAAGACAGAAGGTAAAGGTTGTTTTGTTTTGTTTTTTAAAGATGACTCGGGTTCAAATCCCATCTCAGATACTGACTATCTGGGTGACCCTGGACAAGTCACTTAATTTTTCTGTACCTCAGTTTTGTTACCTGGAAAATGAAAGGATTGGACTCCAAAGACTTCTAAGATCCCTTTTAGTGCTATGTGATCCCATGACCCCTCATTTTGAGGGACTGATCTGAGCCTGAGGCTTAAGGATGGAAAAGAACTTGACCAAGATCCCTCAGCAGTGAATCCTCTCTTCTTGCGAACTCCATTGTTTCTTCCCTGGATGGTAAGTCCATAAGGAAAATATGGACTGTATCTCATTCCTATTATGTATCTCTCAAACTGCCTGGAGAAAAATGATCCCATATGCCCAAGGATTACAATCCACTATTAGGTTGGAAGGTCTCACTCAAAGTGGGCACTGAGAAGCAGAGCAGAACTTGGAATCAAGAAGAGCTGGATTCAAATCCAGCCTCAGGCACAAGTTGTGTGACTTGTTGTTGTTGAGTCCATTTAGTCATTTCTAACTATTCATAACCTAATTTAGGAGTTTTCATGACAAAGATCCTAAAGTGGTTTGCCATTTCCTTCTCCAAGTTAATTTGCAGATGAGGAAATGGAGGCAAACAAGGCAAAGTGATTTGCCCAGGGTTACACAGCTAGAAAGTGTCTGAAGCCAGATTTGAATTCCTGAAGATCAGTCTTCCTGATTCCAAGTTTGGTGTTGTAACCACTACACCACCTAGCTGCCCTATGTGACTTTAGTCACTTAATTGCTCTTAGCCCATTTCCTCATCTTCAAAATGAAAGAATTTGATGACCTTTATGGTCCCTTTCAGCTCTCCATCTATGATCCTAAGACATTTAGTTCTTCCCAGGGCCAACAGTCAGAAGCCATTCTGGAGAGGTAGCAAGGAGACATGGAAAGAGCATCAGATGTGAAGCTACGTGGATCTGAGTTCAAATTCTAGTTCTGCAACTTACCTCTTTTATATCTTTAGGCAACCCCTTTCCCTTCTCTGAGACTCAGTTTCCTCATCTGTGAAATGGGTGACTTGGACTATATGTTCTTAACTTGTGTGACTTTGGGCATCTTCCCCATCCCTCATTTAACCTCTCCAAACCCCAGATTCCTTATTTGTAAAATTCTGGGGTTAGACCAGACATCTGACCACCAAAGATCCTTCCAGGTCTAAAGGTCCCTCTGAGGGGTAGGATCCTAAAACCAACCATTTACTCAGGCAACCCAACCAATTGTTGGAGTTCCCCACATCTCCCAAGCTCATGAGAATATGAATTACTCCCAAATTCATACAGATCTTGTGGTCCCTACCAGGTCCCATATCCTTCTAGAATATCACTTTTTCTACATTTTCTCCTTGCATCCTACTTTGTACCAACTCTGTGAATTAAGTGCTATTATTTCATCAATGAGGAAACCAAGGCTTGAGGGGAAAATTATTTGCTCAAGATCACACTCGTAAGTGTCTGAGGCAGGATTTGAACCCAGGTCTATCTCCTATACCATACTGCTCCCTTCACTATGACTCAGCCTTTCCCCAACCTCACTTCATCTCTGCTTGTGTGTCTTTCCCCAAGTAAACTTCAGCCCCCTTTTCTCTCCATGTTTCCCACCCAAAGCCTAGTGTTTTCCTAGCCCTCTTCTCTCACATCTTGTGGGACCCGATTTGGGATTTTTGTGGCAAAGATTCTGGAGTGGTTTGCCATTTCCTTCTCCAACTCATTTTACAGATGAAGGAAGTGATTTACCTAGGGCCACATAGCTAATAAGGGTCTGAGGCTGGATTTGAACTCAGGTATTCCTGACTCTAGCCCAGCAGGCATTGCAAGCTTCACTCCAACATCCTCTTCTCTCTTTAAAATATTGATATCCTACTTGCTCACAATCCCTTCCATCTCAAACTTCTGTCCCTTATCTCCAGGGACAATTTCACTCTCAGACGACTTTATCAATCTCTTTCAGAAAGGTGAAAACTTCTGTGACTTCACTGGTTTGGTTCCTGGCTGGCAGTGGGGAACCCATGTCCCTTACCCTTCTATCTCTGCTGCTAAGTTCCATCCTCAGGAATTCTCTCCTCTCTAAGTCACCCTTGTTGTATAATGGGTGTTTTGATCCCATCTGCTGACCCAATTCAGACACTGTCCAAGGTCCTGACTCAGAAATTAAACAGAGCTGATCATCACATGCTTTACATTGTTTATTTTATCACAGAATGTACAGAAATCTCATTAGCCTCTGCTCCTTTCTCAAAGCCTCCTTGGTCCCAGCATCTCTTTCCCAGTGTTTACTAATCCCTCGCTTTCTGTTTTTGCCTCACTAGGATCCATCCCAGTCTCCTCCTCTCTCCTCCAGTATCTTTCCCTCTCCCCAAAGGATTTCCCCATCTCCTTTCTATGCTCCTGTGTCTCCCACTTCTCTCTTCTCTAGGAAAACTCCAGCCCCTCAATCCTTCCCTAGTCACCTTTCTCTCACCCTAGTCTTTCCTCAACCGCTTTTAATCTCTGTGTGACTCTCCCTCAGACCCCTTCCCGCTCCATGTTTCCCATCACCCCATAGTGTTTTCCCTCTGGAAGATTCTCCCCAATGTTCCCCCAGCCCCATAATATCCTCCTTTTATGTCAGTCTGGGTCCCTGCCCTTCCAATATCCCCCAAGTCCCTTCTCTTCCTAACTTCTCTACTTAATATTTTACCAGCTCTTTCCCCTTATTTCTTATCTCTCTCAGCCCTCCTCCATTTCCTCTTGTCCCTCTCCCTATTCTCAGTCTGGTCCCCATCTCTCTTCCTCCAGTGTTTCCCCTAACTCCTTCTTCTCCCTTATCCTCCAGTCAAGGAGGAGGTGTGTAGGTGATACAATGGATAGAGCACCTAGTGTCAGGAAGAGCTGAGTTCTAATCTTACCTCAGACACTTACTAGTTCTGCATCCCTGGACAAATCACTTAACTTCTGTTTGCCTCAGTTTCCTTAAGTGGAAAATGGAGATAGTAAGAGCACTTACCTTCCAGGATTGTTGAGGACCAAATGAGATAATATTTGTAAAGTGCTTAGCACATGTTGCTGCTATTCAGTCATGTCTGACTCTTCCTGACCCCATTTGGGGTTTTCTTGACAAAGATCTGGAGTAGTTTGCCATTTCCTCCTCCAACTCATTTGACATATAAGGAAATTGAGGCAAACAGGGTTAAGTGACTTACTCAAGGGTCACACAGCTAATAAATGCCTATGGCCAGATTTGAACTCAGCTCTTCCTGACTTTAGGTCTGGCACTCTATCCACTGTGTCATCTAGATGCCCTTTAGTGGCCCATCCAAGAACAAATCATGCCCAACTCTGCTTAGTTTCCAAAATCAGATGAGATCTGGTATGCTCAGAAAGGTATGGCCATAGACATCTGGCACATAGTAACTGCTTAATAGATGTTTCTTTCCACACACACATTCCAACCCCCTTCCTTCTCTCTATCCTGGTATTTTCCCCACTTCTCCTTCTCTCCTTGGGTCCCCAGCCGCCTCTCCTTCGGTCCAGTCCCTATTCCTCCAGCACTCCCCATGTCTCTTCTTTCTCAATTTTTCCAAGAGTTTCCCAACCATCACCCATGTCTATATTTTCCTAGCCCCCTTTTCTTTCCGCATATCTTCCAGTTTCCTCCTCATTTAACCACTGTGGTCCCCCCACATCTCTCTGCCTTCTCTCAGACCACTGGACCCATCCCTTTCGGTGCTTCCCTTATAAACCCCAGGAGTGTATCCAAAATTTACGGAGATCCAGAGGGTGGGTCCAAGGGACCCCATCCTATTCTCCCAACAGCAGAACCCCACATGGGCTCCCATGGTCCCTGAAAAAACCAGTCTCCCCATCCCCAGCTCAGCCCAGCCCAGCCAGGCTACATTTTCTCCTTTTCTAGCACCAGCTCGTTCTCTATTTACCTTATAATTCTTTCTTTCTTTTCTTTTTTTTATGGTTGTCAGGTTTCAAGCTGGAACGTTTGAACGATTTCTGTGCAATAACTCTGCTTCCCACTCCCCATCCTTGAGGTCTGGGAGATTAGTATTAGGAGATCTGCTTGGCAATAGATTCCGGGTCCTATAAAATGGCCCCTTTACAGAGAGACAATTATCCAGGTTATAGTTCCCTGGGTTAAGGCGGCAGCCGGGAAACCTCTGGGAGCCTGTGGCCAGTACCACAGAGCCCCCCGGAGCAGCATTACAGGCCACGTTCTTCCCTCCGTGTGTGTGCGCGTGAGCATTCGTGTATGAAATATGTATTTTTTTTCCTTAGCCAAACATTGCAGGCCCTCGTGAGCCACAAAAGTTTTGAGATATTACTCAGGAATACAGAAGGAAAAAAAAAAGAAAGCCTTCCATATTTCCCCCTGCCAAAGATTCGGCTTTCTTATTTATTTACTATCGTGCCACTGGGTAAATTGAGCCCTGAACAACATTAAAAGGAAATAAACATATCTCTCAACAACTCACGGACTCCAGGCTCACCAGGGAGCTGTGTTATCAACAAGCTACATGGGCCCAATATCAGGTTCTAGTTAGGAGCTGGTACAGAAGGCGAGGAGCCCACCGTATGGCAGGCAGAGGTCATCCGTTCTATAAATCCAAAGGCGGCTGAGAGATACCCACAGCCCAACACCACCCCCTCGCCTCGCCTTCTCCCCCATCCTCCTGTAAGCGCCTCCTTCATTAGAGAGCTAAAAAGCTCTTTGGACTGAAATCAAAGAATGTTAGAGCTAGGTGGCATTAGAGTAATTCTGTTTATGGAGGAAGAAACTGAGGCTCAGAGGGGGCTGGTGACTTGACCAGGGTCACTCAGCTAGGGAGCTACAGTGCTGAAACTTGAAGTCACTTTGGGGCAGAGGCAGGGGGACAAGAAGGAGGACTTACCTTAATTTCACTTCTTCCCTTCTAACTTGCTGTACATCTTCAACACAGGATCAGAGATCTAGAGTTCAAATTCAGTCTCATGCTAGCTGTGTAGAAAGTAATTTAATTTGTGTGCCTCAGTTTCCTCATCTGTCAAATGGAGATGATAATAACACCTATCTCCCATGGTTGTTGGGCCAGTAAGATTTTATTTTAATTTGAGAGGGAAGTACTAGGTTCAAATCTGACCTTGGACCTTCTGAGCTATGTGACCCTGGGCAAGTCATTTAACCCTCATTGCTCAGCTCTTACCATATTTCTACCTTAGAACCAATAGACCAGTGGTTCCCAAACTTTTTTGGCCTACCACCCCCTTTCCAGAAAAAAATTACTTAGCGCCCTTGGAAATTTTTTTTAATTTTAATAGCAATTAATAGGAAAGATAAATGCCCCCGTGGCCATCACCGCCCTCCTGGATCACTGCAGCACCCACCACGGGGCAGTGGTGCCCACTTTGGGAATCACTGCAATAGACAGTATTGATACTAAGATAGAAGGTAAGAGTTTTAGAAAAAAAATTGCAAACCTTCAAATGCTGTATTATTATTATTTCATGTTACTAATAATAATTTGCAAATCTTCAAATACTATATTATTTTATATTACTAGTAATAGTTTGCAAACCTTCAAATGCTATATTATCATTATTTTATATTACTAATAATAATTACTAGTAACATAATAAGAATTGTAGATCTGGAAAAATTCTTCTTGCTATTCAGTCGCATCCCACTTCTCGTGACCCCATGCACCACAGCATAGCAGTACTGTCCATGGGGTTTTCTTGGCAAAGATACTGGAGTGCTTTGCCATTTTCTTTTCCAGTGAATGAAGGCAAACAGAGGTTAAGTGACTTTCCCAGGGTCATGCAGTTAGTGAGTGGCTGAGGGCAGATTTGAAATGAGGTTTTCCTGCCTCCAGGCCCAGTGCTCTATCCATTTGGTGGGAATCATCTGGTCCAAGTTCTTCATTTAATAAATGAGAAAACAAATGCCCAGAGACATTATGTGATTTGCCCAAGGTCACACAGGTAGTAAGTAGCAGTTTTAGGATTTGAACTCAGACCCTGGGACTTCAGGATCAGTCCTTTTCCCACACAGACTGACTATACTGCCGAACATCCTTCCTATTTATCTGAACTCCCACAGAAAAATCGGACCTGAGACAAAAGGGGAGCTGGTCTCTGAGAGGTCAGAGCCACATGACTGAAAGCCAGTGGGAAGCCTGAAGGGTTCGCAAAGAGAGTTTACATTCCTAGAGAATCAATAGTTACTTTTGTAAAAGAAAAAAATTCTCCATGGCGGATTGATGGATCCCTCTCACCAGTGAAAACCATGACAGATGAGTTCTGTTCAGACTTCTATGCATTTTAAAGGTGCATTTATACGCACTAAATAAGTTCAATCTGCCCCAGCTTCCCCACTCTGGCCCTCGTCTCCCCAACACGCTGGCTGGGGGAGGGTCACCTCGAGCCAGCAGACAATACGTCGTTCAGAATTCAATCTCCCCTGAATTGTGGGGAGGCTTGGGGTCCCCCCTCCCAAACTCATTTTCCTGATAAGCCAAACAGCCTGGCATTCTCCCTCATAATAGGGCAGGGCTCAGCTACTCGAGAAAGAACACAGGCGGCCACATCCTTTACTGTTTTGTCCTTCTGGGAATCAAGGAGACAGGGGTTGTGGGCTTCCGGTCAAGCCCTGTCCAGGCTTGCTAAGCACTCAACTGGCCAGGCCTGGGATACTCCAGCCCAGCAGACCTTTCCACGTTTTCCTGCTCAAGATGGCTGGCAGTTGAACACATTTGGGGATTATGTTCTATTTCCTGCTGCCTCCTTTCATTGGTCCCAGGAAAAGAGGCTGGAGTGGGGCTGAAACAAGTGAACTGTGTCTTTTCCAGGACCCCTTTCTCTGGCTGTGTAACCCTAGGTGAATCACTTAACTTCTGTTTGCCTCAGTTTCCTCTACTGTAAATTGGAGATAATAATGGCACCTACCTTCAGGGCTGTTGTGAGGATCAAATGAGATAATAATGATAAAGCACTTAGTAAATTCTTGTTTGCTTCCTTCCTCCTTCCCTCTCTTCCTCTTTTCCTTCCTTCCCCTTTCCTTCTTTCCTCCCTTCCTTCCTTCTTCTCTTACCCCTTCCTTTTCTTTCCTCTCTTCTACCTTGCTTCTTTCTTCCCTTCCTTCTTCTTCTTTCTTCTTTCTCTCCTTCCCTCCCTCCATCCTCCTTCCCTTCTTCCTTTTCTTCTTCCTTCTCTTCTTGTTTCCTCCCTCCTGTTCTTCCCTCCCTTCTTTCCTTTCTCCCCTCCTTCCTTCTCTTCTTG
>NC_058133.1:265959823-265975199 GCF_016433145.1 Gracilinanus agilis | reverse complement strand
CACACACACACACACACACACACACACACACACACTCCATTGTACAATGGAATAAGTATTGCCTCCAGAATACAAGAACCTTGTTCAAGGTTCAAATCTTTACTCTGGTCTTTATTAGCTGTGTAACTTTAGGCAACTTGTGTAATCTCCATGGGTCTCAGTTTCCTCATCAGCAATTTTTTAAATTTTTAAAAAACTGATAAACAAACATATCCCCTAGATGCTAGATTTTGAGGGAGGTTTTGAAAGACCAGAACTCTTGGAGTGGAAAGGACACATTCAGAAACAACCACCCCTAGATTGGTCAATATGACAGTAAAGGAAAGTGATAAATGTTGGAGGGGATGTGGCAAAATTGGAACACAAATGCATTACTGGTGGAGTTGTGAACTGATCCAACCATTCTGGAGGACAATTTGAAATGATGCCCAAAGAGGTATAAAACAATGCATGCCCTTTGATTCAACAATACCACTACTAGGTATCCCAAAGAGATTATTTTTAAAAGAAGAGGAAAATACTAAAATATATATAGCTACTCTTTTGTGGTGGCAAAGAATTGGCAATTGAGCAGATGTCCATCAGTTGGGGAGAGGTTGAACAAATTGTGGCATATGTTTGGTGATGAAATACTATTATGCTGATGATGAAATGATGAGCAAGATGACTCCAGAAAAAGTTGAAAAGATCTTCATGAACTGATACTGAGTGAAATAAGAACAGGGAGAACATCATACACAGTAATAGCAATATTGTGGAATGATCAACTGTAATAGACTCGGCTACTCTCAGCAATACAATAATTCAGGACAATTCTGAGGGATTTAATGACAAAAAATGATCTCCACCTCCAGAGAAAGAACTGTTGGAGTCCGAATGCAGATGAAAGCATGTGATTTTTCACTTAAGTTTATTTGGGGTTTTGTTTTGTGGTTTTGGTTTTATATGATTATTCTCTTACAAAAATGAACAATGTGGAAATATGCTTTGCATGATAATACATATATAACTCAGATCAAATTGCTTGCCAGCTCTGGGAGAAGAGAGAGAAGAGAAGGAGGGAGACAATTTGGAACATATAGCTTCAGAAAACTTATATGGAATTTTGTTATCAGAGGTAATTGATAAAAAATAAAGTATCTTTATAAAAAAAATTTAAGCAGAAATTGAAAGAAAAAGAAAGAAAAAACAACCCCTGGGAATCAAAATGTACCAAGTGCTTCAGAGCCTAAATGTCAAATGCTATAATTTTAAGTAGGCTCATGTGCCCCAGTCCTCCATGCCTGGAAGAGAAGAAGAAAGGGAAGAGAGAAGGAAGAGAAGAAGGGAAAGAAGGGAGGGGAGGAGGGGAGGAGAGAGGGAAGGAGGGGGAAGAAAAAAGGGAAGGAGGGAGGAAAAAAGGAGGGAAGGAAGAAGGAAAAGAGGGAGGGAGAAAAAAGAAGGAAAGAGGGAGGAAGGGAGGGGGAAGAAAAGAGGAAAGGAGGGAGGAAAAGAGGGAGGGGAAAAAGAAAGAGGGAGGAGGGAGGAAAGAAAGGAGGAAGGGAGGAAGGAAATAAACCTTTATTAAGTATTTATTATGTGCCAGAAACTATGTTAAACCCAATGGGTCTAAGGGGCTATTTTAATTTTATCATATCTCCAACTCCTAGCATAGCAACTTTTCATGTAAATCTTTTTGAGAGGAAACATGGTAAATCAATAAGAACATTACACTTGGAGGAGTCCCTCAATGTGTGACCCTGGGTGAGTCATTTAACTTGTCTGAGCCTCAGGTTCCCCACTGACAAAGTGAGCAGGATAACGGCACCTCCCAGTATCACAGGGTTGTTGTGAAGATCAAATGAGTTTAGGTATGTCAAATGGTTTTGCAAACCCTAAAGTGCCACAAAAATGTTAGGTATTCTTTTGAAGGAAACACTTTTAAAACCTTAATTCTCTTTTTCAATGTATTGATCAGATTGCAGGGGTGAGGGGGAGTTGTTGTTTTGCTTCCTCTTCTATTTAAAAAAACAAACAAACTTTGTTATACAGGATGGCACTCTGGGAAGGAAGGAGACCAGTATTTATTAAACACCTACTATGTGCTAAGTGCTTTACAAATATTTATTTGGTGCTCACAGCAACCTTGGGAGAGAGATGCTGTTACTATTACCATTTGTTTGATGAAGAAACTTAAGTAAACAAGTGACTTGCCCAGGATCATTCAGCTAGTAAGTATCTGAGGCTAGATTTGAACTTGGGAAGAGGAATCTTCTTGATTCCAAGCCTAATGCTCTATCCACTGCACCACCTAGCCGGAAACTGGGGTCAAAAAAGATGAAATTACTTATCCAAGGTCACTCAGCAAGTCTCAGACCTAGAGCTAGAAGGGACCATTAAAAGTATTTCTCCAGTCTTCTTATTTACAGAGGAGGAAAAGGAAGTCCAGAAAGATTCAGTGAATGACCAGAATTTAAACTCATGGCCTTTGATTCCAGCATCTGGCAATAAGACCTGTAGATTTTATAGAGCTGGACAGGATCTCAGAGGGATCTCGGAGACCATCAAGCCCAATGCCTTCATTTTACAGAGGAGGAAACTGAGGCCCAGCATCTTGCTTAAAATCACACAACCGGTAAATATCAACGGCACGTTTTGAACCCAGGTCTTTCGGTCCTCAAGTCCAGTACTCTTTCTGCTACAGAATGTTGCTAGAAGCCAGGTTTCCTTTTTTTTCCAAAACCATAGTTACTAAAACAAAGAAAAACAGTGAGAATCGATCTATAGAACCCTGCCACAAGCAAGCAAGATGTAGGAAGAAATCCCTCAATACATTCGTGGCTGGAGCAGATTCTACAACTGGGGAGGCAGAGGGGAGGCGAGTGGGGAGAGAGGAGAGGGAAAGCAAAGCAAAGCCAGCCCCACAATAAGAATAAGCCCTGAGACATATTTAGATACATGGGTTCTGTCAGGCCACAGTAGATATCAGCTGTAAGTGAGTTAAAGCAAATAAATGAGGATGTCTCCTCTCGCTGGAAGGAGGCCACCAGGCCATGCAAAGTGATAGATAATAGAATCACCACACACAAGCTAAACGTCCTGGCCTGGGCTTGGCTCAGGAGCCCCAAGAACCAATCAGAAAAGCAGCAGCAGCTCTCCTTGGAAGGGAAGCTGGAAACCACTCAGCTGGACATTTCTCCAGGGGCATGGACTGCAGAATCCTCCTTCCCTTCCTTCAGTGCCCCCTCTGTCCTTCCTCAGTCTGTCGCTCTGTTCGCCAAATGAGACTTGGAAACCAAGGTGTGGAAGGGAGCCTCCCTGCAAATGGCGGAAAGAGAATTGACTCCTCCTCACTGGTGGCCCCCAGCATTTCCCATTCAACAGATCAAGAAAGTATTTAGTGCTTAGACCATCTAACCTAACTCTCTCATTTTACCTTTGAGGAATCAACACAGATGAAGTGAGTGGCCCTGGGTCATCCTTTTCGTTATCGCTGGTGTCACTGGGTCATTTCAGTCATGTTCGATGCTTCATGACCCTGTTTGGGGTTTTCTTGGCCAAGATATTGCCTTTTCCTTCTCTGGCTCATTTGACAGATGAGGAAACTGAGGCAAATAGAATTAAGTGTCTTGGCCAAGATCTTGCCATTTCCTTCTCCAGCTCTTTTGACAGATCAGGAAACTGAGGCAAACAGGATTAAGTGCCTTGGTCAGGGTCATGCAGATATTAAATATCTGAGGCTGGATTTGAATTCCGGTTTTCCTGACTCCAGGTGCAGCACTCTTTCTGTTGTACCACTTAGTTGCCTCACAGTCATACTACTTAGGTAATAAGTCACAGAGCTGGAATTTGAACGCAGGTCCTCTTGATTCCAAATTCAGCTCCATTTTTTCCCACATTAAACCATTCCCCCAAATCATCATCAGATTAGTTGTATGTTCTTTTTTTATTGGATAGTGACTACAGATAAAATGATGATTCATCTCCTACAGCCCTGGACCTCCCTGGATCTATACGCTTCTTCCTTCTACCTCGTAAGTCTTTCTCATTCCCACCAAGCTTAGAACTGCCTCAGAGTCCCTCTTCTTTCTTTTTCTTTTTAAACCCTTATCTTCCATCTTAAAATCAATATTATGTATTGGTTCTCAGGCAGAAGAGAGCTAGGCAGTAGGGGTTAAGTGACTTGCCCAGAGTCACATAGCTAGGAAGTATCTGAGGCCAGATTTGAACCCAGGACCTCTGATGGCTCTCTATCCACTGAGCAATCTAGCTACCCCTAGTCCCTCTTCTTTCAAAGCATGCTTCTTGATGAGAAGCTGTATGTTGTGGGGAGAAGCAAAACATGGTCCAGTTTGGTTGTAGAGAATCTATAGAGGGGCATAACCCAAAATAAGGAAAAGTTAAGCCGCACCAGATTGCAGAGGGCCTTGAATGCCTGAGAAAGATGCTTAAATCATATCCGATAGGAGATAGGGAGCCATGGGTGATATTTGATCAGAGAAATGGCATCTACAGATTTATCAGGGCAATGAGGTGGCACAGTGAATAGAGTGCCCACCTTGGAATCAGGAACACCTGGCATCAAATCCATTCCTAGACATTTTACTAGCTGATGACCCTGGGCAAGACACTTAACCTCTGTTTGCCTCAGATTCCCCATCTGTAAAATGGACATAATAATAATATCAACTACCTTGCAGGATTGTTGTGAAGAATGGGTGAGGTAATAGTTATAAAGCACTTAGCATGGCACTAAGCCCAATTGTGCATTCTAGGAATGTTAGGTGTTATTATTACCCGCAAAGAAGATTTGTTTGGAAGCAACATAAAGGACAAGATGGGAACAGAAAGAGAGGGGAGGCAGGAAAACCAGTTGGAAAACATTGCAACCATAATAGTCCAGGATGATGACAATGCCTACCTCTTACACCTCTTCTGCCTTGGAACCAAAACACAGTATTGATTCTAAGACAGAAGGTAAGGGTTTAAAAAAAAAAGAATGCTGACCTGGTGGCCAGAGACCTGTGTGGCTGTTAGGCAAATCTCTCCTAGCCTCAGTTTCCTCATTTGTAAAACTGGGGATAACCATTTTTCACTACTTCCTCCACAGGTTTGTTTATGAAGAAAGGAATCTGTGAAATCTAAAGCGGTGTAGAAATGTGACTTGTGATGATGATACTGTGGTAATATATTATGCAATGAGGGATTCCAGTTTATCTTTCTCTTAATTAGGCAAAGGATAAAAGCTTCAAAGACAAATCAAGTCACCCTGAGAGAATTGTAGAATCTAAGGTCTGAAAAGGAACCAGAAGCCATCTCACCTCATCCCACGTTGCCTGGAAGGACTACTCTTCAATCATAAGCTCCTGGGGTCCCCAGAGGTCACCTAATTCAATCCCTTCATTTCACAGATGAAGAAATCAAGCCCCAGGATAGTTTAGTCATTTGTCCAAGGTCACACAGATCTCAGAAATTTGAGCCCAGATCATCAAATCATAGGATCACAGATTTCAAGCTGTCTAGAGTGAAATGGGTAGAATGCTGGAGCCAAGAAGACTCAACTTCAAATCTGACCTCAGATACAAACTTAGTTGTAGGATCCTAGGCAAGTCACTTCGCCCTGTCTGCCTCAGTTTCCCCATTTGTCAAATGAGCTGGAGAAGGAAATGGCCAACTACTCCAGGATCCTTGCCAAGGAAACCCCAAATGGAGTTGCGAAGAGATGGGCACAACCAAAAAACAAAAAAGGCCATCTAGTTCATTTAAGAAATGAGGAAACTGGGCAGCTGAGTAGCTCAGTGTATTGAGAGCAAAGCCTAGAGACAGGAGGTCCTAGGTTCAAATCTGACCTCACACACTTCCCTGGGCAAGTCACTTGACCCCCGTTGCCTGCCCTTACCACTCTTCCACCAAAGAGCCAATACACAGTATTGACTCCAAAACAGAAGGTAAGGGTTCAAAAAAAAAAAAATGAAATGAGGAAACTGAAATTAAGGGACTCAAAGGACTTGCCCAGAATTACATAGCCAGGAAAAATCTGAGGTGGGATTTGAACCCTCTGACTCCACTTTCCACTTGAGGCAGGTCAAAAGCCTCATTCACCTTGACTTCCACTCAGGCAGCCTCTCCCCTTTCAAAACCTTCAAAAATTGTATTTACAGATCTTTGGAGGGAAAAATTAGTCCCACTTCTCTTCCCCACCCCATCCAGCCCCCAGTGGGCCATAAGCATCACCCCTGGGAAAAGGCTTCCTTTGCTCTAATCCCTGATCCCTTTGGGTCTGTCTCTTCTCAGCAAACTCTAGCCACCAGCCTCTGATGAACAGCCCTTTAGATGGGCAGAGATGGTCACCCAACCCTGACCCTGCTCAGCTCCCCTCCCCGCCTGCTTGCTTCAGGCCTCGGGGTATCTTAGACTCCAAATGGAAGCTGACCAATGGCAGGGAGCCTGGGCCGCTACCGTTGGTTGCCTAGGCTTCCGGAGTTCTTCAGAGAAGAGACACTGAATCCATCCCGATAAATCAATAAACAAATTAATGGGCAAACACTGTTGTCGGGAGAGGCTCCTGAGCTAACTAGGACTCTTAGAGCAACACATTTAACTGATCAACTGATAATGGCCAGACAGCTTGAAACCCAGGCACCATTTCTGGGCCTCCTTCCAGGGAAAATAAGCCGTGGGGGCTGGGGAGGGAAGGATGGAGGATGAGAAGAGGGAAACGGAGTCACTCCCATTCTCTGGTCTTCCATCCACCACTCCCACCAACAGCTTCTCCTTCTATCTTCCAGTGCCAGGGGAGGAGCGCTTTGCCAAGGAGCTTCAAGGAGATGCTTTCATCTGATTAGCCGAGGGAAGGGGGAATGGCAGAGGAGCAAAGAACCAAATTGGGCTCAAAAGGAGGCAATTCACCGTTTGTCATCAGTTTCCCCAAACAGCACTTTAAGCTTCCGCAAGCTCTGAGTTCAGCTAGTTGCTCCTGAGCTAAGCGAGGGAGAATCAGTTGCCCCCCGGGGGGGGGGGGGGGACAGGAAAGAAGCGGCTTCTTCTTGGGCGTCCGAGAGGCTCTCTCACAGTCACAGCAAAACCCAGAAACCCCAGAGCTCTGCCGGGGAGCACACAGACTGCAGAAGCTAACAGCTCTCGGGAAGGCTCCTCCGCAGTGAGACGAAAGGAGAAGTCTCAATGCCCGGCGCTGCCACCGCAGCATGAGGATGCCAAGCCAAAGACCCATTCTCCTTGACTTGGGGCGCATCTGGCAGACTGGCTGCTCTAAGGAGACGGTCCTTGTGCACGCTCTCGGCATAATGATCGCGTGCCGAGGGACCCACTGCATATGGCCCCTGAGCGCTCGAGTTTCCTGAGGGATGGAGGACAGCTGGTGAACAAGGTCAATTCTAGTCAATTCAATAAGAAGAATTTCTTAAACAAAGGGAGGCAGTGGGGAAAATACTCAGAGCACCTACTTCACCGAGTTGTACTTTGGAAACCATAATGGGCTGTAGGAATATGATGGCAGAGAGATGGCACAGTGGATGGAGCCAGGCTTGGGTTCAGGAAGATTCATCTTTAGGAGTTCAAATCTCGTCTCAGACACTTATTAGTTGTGTGAACATGGCCAAGTCACTTCACCCCGTTTGCCTCAGTTTCTTCATCTGTCAAATGAGCTGGAGAAGGAAATGGCAAACCACTAGCTGTTGCACCCCTGGGTAAGTCACAGAACCCTGCTTCCCTCAGTTTCCTCATCTGTCAAATGAGCTGGAGAAAGAAATGGCAAACCACTAGCTGTTGCACCCCTGGGTAAGTCGCTTCACCCTGTTTGCCTCAGTTTCATCATATGTCAAATGATCTGGAGAAGGAAATGGCAAACATTCCAGTATCTTTGCCAAGAAAACCCCAAATGGAGTCACAAGAGAGTTGGAAATGACTCAAAAGACTGAACATCTTTTCTCCTAGAACACTCTGTTAGAATCCCTTTCTTCAATGACCTTGCACTATTTCTCATACTAGGGACTACTCCTTCCTAGGAAACCCTCAAGACCAAGAAGATGAAGATAAAAGGTTGTCCTCAGAGTCAGGGAGGTGAGTTAAAAGTCTTAATTCTGACATACTAACTGTGTTTATAAGAGTAAGTCCCTTAATTTCCCAGGGGGCCCAGGTATTAGATTATAAAGCATAATATATAACTTCCCAATCTGCACTGAATGATATGGGGGAAGTTTCCTTCCCAAGTTCCAAAGGTAAAATCATAGATCTGGACAAAATACAAACAAACAATACAAGGGACAGGAAGTTAAAAATGAAAAAACAATACCTCCCAAGTCTCCTTGGGGAAGGAGGGAAGGAGATAAATAATATATAAACAGATTAATTGGGGCAACTAGGTAATTTGGTGATTTGAGAGCCAGGCCTAAAGATGGGAAGTCCTAGGTTCAAATCTGGCCTCAGACACTTCCTACCTGTGTGACCCTGGAAGAGTCACTTAACCCTCATTGCCTAGCCCTCACCACTCTTCTGCCTTGGAACCAATATTTAGTACTTATTCTAAAACAGAAGATAAGTGCTTTAAAAAGAATGTAAATTTTTCTTTACATGTAATTGGAAAACATTTAATGAAATAAATTAAAATATATTGAGAAGGGGGGGGGGAAGATCCCTGAAGGTATATAGGAAGAAGCTGGCATGTAAAGGAGCCTGTGACCTCCATTATGTCCCTACCTCCAATTTACTATACCAGAGACTTCCAGGAACTTCTCCTTTGAGGGAGATTTGAGACTCTTTTCAGAATTGAGCTATCTGCCTCTCAGGGGGAGAGCTCACTCAATCTGTGTATGTGCTGGTGCAGTCTCCTCTGAATACCTTCTCTGATTTATTTGCTATCAGCTTAGATAAATGGGTTTATTTGCTGTTCACTCTACATGGTCTTTGTGAAACTGGCATCTGATAGAAAGAGAGTCAAATCCTGGATAAAACCTAGATAGCATGGAATATTGAGCAGGAATGAAGCTTGAGGCTAAAATTATTCCCCCTACACTGTTGTTGTTTGTCCTTCATTTCTGAAGAAGACCAATGACCTCCTGGGGAGATGTCGACTCTGGAGTGCATTGTATGTAAGTGAGGCAGAGTTGCACAGTCACCATCCTCACTCTCTTCCAGGATCATTGAAGTGCAGAGTCAAGACAAAAGTCAAGCTGTCTCGTGATGACCCAGGGTGCCTTGGATGACCCTTGGGGTCTTCAGTGTCTGCCCAAGCTCTAAGAACTCCACAGCATCTACATCATCTCCTTCATGGCTGTTGGAACGAATTGTTCTCATCTGCACACTCCCCTGGGAAGTCTTCAAGTGCTTAGGCTAGACCCCCCCTTAACTCGCCAACAGGTTGCTGAGCCATCAGTTACCCTCACCTGGTTCAGCCTGTCTGCCAGGACGGGTTACCAGAGTGTAACGGCTGAGCATCCTCTAGTTTCTTGGAGTCACAGGTGAGAGTTGGGTAAGAAACAAGCATCAAAGGCAGATGAGCAACCCTGAAAAGGCGAGCTCTCTCGGAATACCCGTACTTCGCAAGGCTGATAATATTTAGAGATAGGTATATGGGCGTATGAGTGGATAGCTAGAGATGGAAGGTAGATAGAATTCTAGCTGGTTACCTTTTCTCTGGCACCCCTCTGGAGCCTCTCTGCCTGGCAGAAATCAAAGCTTCCTCAGAGAAGGGCCTAGGGCAGTGGAGGCTATGCCAATGTCGATTTATACCTCCCGTGAGGATACGCAGCAAACCCAGGAGGACACACATCCCCCACATGGGCACATGCACACACTGTACACAAAATCTGAGATAAGAAAAGAATGTCTTCCCTCAAGGAGCTTACAGTCTAGTTGGCAATAAGATATACACGAAGAAATAATATTGTGGGATAAATTCATGAGAGAAATACAAAGCCAAATGGGAAGTGGTCTGGGGAAAAGTTGCTATTAACATGAGGATCAGGAAAGACTTGGTGGAAGAGGCAGCTTGTGACTTGGGCTTTAAGGAGTCCTTAGGCATTTAGGCAGACAAAGATAGGAAGGGAAGACATCCCAAGAATAAGGAATGGGCTGAGTAGAAGTCATGAGAGAGAATATGCCACATATTCAGAGGCAGATAGCAATACAGATTAACTGGAACAGAGGTTGCGTGGAGAATAGGACGACATAACTCAGTAAAAACAAAATGATAGAGGGCAACTAGGTGACTCAGTGGATAGAGAACCAAGTCTGGAGACAGGAGGTCCTGGGTTCAAATCTGACCTCATATACTTCTTAGCTCTCTGACCCTGAGCAAGTCACTTAACCCCCCCCCCCCCTTGCCTACTCTTCTGCCTTAGAACCAGTACATAGTATTGATTCTGAGGTGTAAGGTTAGGATTTTTTTTAAAAAGGCAGAATGGTGTCACATCATGAAAAACTTTGAACGCCAGACGAGGTAGTAGGGAGCCACTGATCGTTTTTGAGCAGAAATATGAAAGGACCAGGCATTTGTAAAAGAAAGATTGTTCCAGATTGAAAGGGGGAAAAGTAGAGTTATGAGGATAGATAAATATGAGAGATGTTGTGGAGATGGAATCAATAGGATATAATAATTAAACGAATGGGGGAAGCAAGGTTGAAAAACAAGCCAAAGATAACCCCAAGATTTAAGAATTTAAAGGATTTAACTCAGGAGACAAGAACATTTACAGAAATAGTAAAGGCAAAAAAAAGTGGGTTGGGGGGGAAAGGTAATAAGCTTGATTTAGTGTTGGGGGGCTTAGACCTTGATTTTATTGATATAGAGAACTCCCAGTGAGGAAATGCCCTCTACCAATGCAGATTAATATCTGCTCTGGAACTAAGGGTCATAAAGATCCAGAGATGGAAGGAATCATAGGACTTAGAGATCTTAGAAGGCATCTAGTCCAACCCTTGAATTTTGCAGATGAGGAAACTGATGGTCAAAGTCATACATTAAACATTAAAGGTAGAACTTGAATTTGAAGGGGGGAGATAACACAAAAAAAATGAAGCTGAAAAGGTGGAGAGGGGTACCTGGGTGGGGTCATGGTGTAGGAAAGAATGAGGCAGCTGGCTCTCTTCCTTAAAGGAGTTTCTAAGTGGGATGGAGCTCTCCAAGTGTCCATCCTTTCCTCTCCAATCAGGGGGACTGAGGAGAAGTGGGTTTCCAAGTTGAAGTGATCTTGCAGGAAGATAATTTCCTAGAGACAATGATAAAGTCCAGGAGAGCAGTCAGGTGGGAAATGAGCATCCAGGTGGAAAATGAAGGCAGAGAAATAACAGAGAAAAATTCTTCCTGTCTCACCAAAACAGACTGACCAGGAAGTAGTGAGTTGCCTTTCACTGGATCTTCCAGTAAAGCCACCACTGGTCAGGAAGGCTGTAGAGGGGATTTTCGCTTCATGATTAGGACTAGATGGTTTCTGAAGTCCATTCCAATCTCAAAATTCTGTGGTTCTGTGCAACAAATCTGAGCCTCAGGAAAAACCCAAGGAAGGCAAATTTAAAACTCTATTTTCTAAAATCATTTCTGAATCCTTCCCTCCTCCTGGCCACATACACTCCTTTTCATGGTACTCAAATGCCACCCAAGAGCAAAACAAAGCTTAAGCTGAATAATAACGTGAATAGTGTGCATGACACATTGCCCTCTGGGATGTCTGCCAGTGCTGTCCCCAAGCCCTGGGAGTGAGGGGGGAAATGAAATGAGAGCAGATGTCAGAGGGAGGGGACAGAGAGCTTGACAAGAGTCAACCAAGCTCTTTCCATCATGGGCTCGTTTCATGGAGAGGAAGGGGGGAGCCACCGACAGTTTTTGAGAGGAAGCATAGCATGACCAAGTCTAGGCAAATGGATATGTTCTAGTAGCAAGATGATGGATAGATTGGAAAGGGAAGAATTAGAAGTGGGAAAAGGGACCAAATGTAGAGATCTGGAATCAACAGAACTCTATCAGTTGTTTGGATAGGAGAAGTGAGAGTGAGAAACAAACCAATGATAACTCTAAAGGAAGAAGCAGTTAGGTTGTGCAGCAGACAGAGCCTCAAACCTGGAGTCAGGAAGACTTGAGTTCAAAACCGAGCTTAGACACTTACTAGCTATGCAAGTCACCTGGGCAAGTCACCTAACCCATGTTTGCCTCAGTTTTCTCATCTGTAAATTGGGGATAATAATAGCACCTACCTCCTAGGGTTGTTGCAAGGATTAAATGAGTTAATACTGGTAAAAAAAAAGTGCTTAGCATAGTGCCTGGTACATAGTAGATACTTAATAAATGCTTGTTTCCTTCCGGTCCATCAAGAACTTTCTGACAATTCTCTCTTTAAAGAGACGGAATCCTAGGAGACAGAAAGAGACATGGTGTCCCTGTGTAATCTATTTACCAAGTTAATAGTATTTTTATCAGAACCCATAAACAAAAAAGCTATATGTCCCAGGGCTAAGTGCTATTTATGAACCTGACTTTCAAGAGCTAGGGCAGAGCAGAATATCCTTCTCAATATTTGATTGAGAAAGGGAAAGAATAGAAGATTTCTTCCCATCCATCTAGTGTCTACTTCCCAACCAGCTTGCCACAAAGAATATTAATTATTCATAATGATAATAATAATGGCAACTAGATGGTACAATGGACAGAGCTCCCAACCTGGGGTCAGGAAGACCTGAGTTCAAATCTGACCTTGGACACTTACTAGCTGTGTGATCTTGGGCAAGTCACTTCACCCTGTTTGCCTCACTTTCTGCATCTGTAAAAAAAGCTAGAGATAGAAATAGCAAACCTCTCCAGTATCTTTGCTAAGAAATCTCCCAATGGGGTCACGAAGAGTTGGACATGACTGAATAAACGTCAAAGACATAACAAGACCAGATAAAAATCAAGGCCTCCTTAAAGAATGGGAAAGACTTGCATGAATAGAGAATAGGAGAGGGGAACAGTAAATATGAAAGAACAGATATTGAAAAGGCCTACTTCTAACAACTTAGAATTATGTGAGAACAGGCCTAGAGACAAGAGGTCCTGGGTTCAAATCTGGCCTCAGACACTTCCTAGCTGTGTGACCTTGAGCAAGTCACTTCACCTCCATTGCCTAGCCCTTACCACTCTTCTGCCTTGGAATAAATTATTATTGATTCTAAGATGGAAGGTAAGAGTTTCAATATAATAATAGTAACTATGGAGAAATGTGACTAAATCATTCCTATCCTTTGACTCGTTCCTGGGCACATTCCCCAAGTAGAACAGAAGGGTCCCAATGTGCTGAAATATTCTAAGTTATTCCTTTGTAGTGCCAATGATTTGTTGTTATTGTTGTTGTTCATTTGTTTCCAGCCATGCCCGACTCTTCCTGACCCCATTTGGGGTTTTCTTGGCAAAGACACTGGAGTAGTTTGCCATTTCCTTCTCCAGCTTATTACACAGATGAGAAAACTGAGGCAAACAGCATTAAGTGACTTGACCAGGGTCACACAGCTAGGAAGTGCCTGAGATCAAATTTGAACTCATGAAGATGAGTCTTCCTGACTACTGGTTTAGCACTCTATGCACTATGGCACCACCTAGCTTCCAGCCCATCAATTAGTCATCATCTAAATCCTTTGTAGTGTATGAGTCTTTCTCATAGCAATTATATGTGCCTGGCACTGAGCTAAGTGTAAGTTCTTTACAATAATTATCTCATTTCATCTTTACGATCCCTGAGAGATGGGTGTTATTATTATCCCCATTTTACAGATGAGAAAACTGAGGCAAAATTTAAGAAATTTGCCCAGGATCACACAGCTAGTAAGTGTCTAAGGTCAGATTCAAACTCAAGATCTTCCTAACTCTAGTCCCAGTGATCTATGCATTGCTCACCTAGTCATACTTTTAGGTAGCTGCTCTGTTTTTTTCTGGGCTATCGTCCATTTCTTCCTTCCCTCCACCTCTAAGAATTACCATATCCGAGGAAGGATACATCCTGTCCAGGAATTCATCTAGGCTGTGACTCGGACTAGGAAAGAAGCGTCCTGGGAACAGTGCTGTATCGTTGGCACCTTTTAAAGTTTAATGCCATGGGACAAAGCCCTGATTGCCCAATCTTAGTTATTGCTCTGTTTGTAGGTTAGAAAAATGAGACAAACTCTTCGCCTTTATGGAGCTTGCCAACTAATTGCAGAGACGAGAATAACACATGTGAAATAATTAGAGAAAATAAGGCTAAAATTAATTGCATTACATTGCCCCACCTAGTCACCAAGTGCTCTGTTTAGAAGCTAGAAAAGTGTAAGATAGGTTCTCTGTTCTCATGAAGCTCACTATCTAATTGCAGAGGCAAGTTCCACACATGAGAAATAATTAGAGAACATAAGACTGCAATTAATTGCATTAATTAAATACCAAATTCTATGGAAGTAACTTGGTCTGATGTATAACCTATATCAAATTGCTTACCATCTCAGGAAGGAGGGAAAGGAGGGAGCAAGGGAGAGAATTTGAAACTCAATTAAAAAAACACACTCAAATGTTAAAAATTGTTCTTACATGTAATTGGGGGGAAAATGAAATATTTTTTTAAATTTAGTGTAGCAGAAGGATGGCTGAATTTGAAATCAAAAGAAAGGGGCTCAATTTTCTCCTCTGACAATTATTAGGGGGCTAGGTGGCACAATGAATGGGACTGGGTCTGGAGACAAGAAAATCTGATTTTGAATCTGGCCTCTGACATTTGCTCATTGTGTGACCCTGGGTGAGTCACGTAACTCTCTGTTTATGTCAGTTTCCTCATCAGTAAAATAAGAGATATAATAGCACCTACTTCCCAGGGTTGTTTGTGAATCATTGTAAAACACTTAGCATGATGCCTATATAAATGTTAGCTATTATTCTTATTTCTAATCATATGACCTTGGCACTAAACCTTTGTAAGCCTTACTTTTCTCATCAATGAGATGGGGAGAACACTCCTCGAATTATGTGCCTCACAGGGACAAAGAGCTCTGCAAACTCTACAGTGCTATTACTATGGGAGCTCTATTAGTTGAGGCAGCCAGAGGAATGAATGGCCATCTCTTTTTGGTTTAGTCTTCAGGTGACCTGCTGAACCACCCAGGTTTTTCATCTCTTGTTGATGTGACTTCTCTGTTTTTTATTGCTTTTCCTATTCCTCGAATTGGTCTAATGTAAATGTCAAATGTTCACCACCAACAGTGAGGTCTCCTATATTCAGGGTCTTCCTTCTAGCTGCAAACAGTCTTCATTAACTTCTGTTTTTATTTTGGAGGGGGTAGGGAATGGGGGAACTAAGGGTGGGAGAAGGAGTAAGCCTTGAAGCTTCTGAATCTCGCATTGATAAAAAAGAAAGAAAGAAAGAAAGAAAGAAAGAAAGAAAGAAAG
>NC_058133.1:265939403-265951743 GCF_016433145.1 Gracilinanus agilis | reverse complement strand
CTGAGGGAGTAGGAAGTCTATTGTCCATCATTCCCTTAAGGTCTTTGGCCACCAAAAATCTAAAATGAAAGAGAGAGAAGGAAAGTGTCAATATGTGCTATTCAGAGCAGTCTGAGAGGATTTGGAGTGTGAGGGGTGGGAGTTATTTTGAGAGAAGATCTAGAGATAGCCAGCCCCAGGGGGAAAAAAAAGATGGTTACCTGAGGGAGAATTTATTTATTAAAAAGCTGCAAAAGACTTTGTTGTTTTAGTGCCTGGCATAGTGGGATGTCCTGCATCCATGAGATAGATTGACAATTAAAGTAAAAATCTAGGAAAATCCAACATGCTTAGTCTGAGAAGACTTCCAAAAGGACAGAAATCTGAGGAAAGTAATTATTAGATTTGTTTGTTCTTATTCTGACCTTATAATAAAATAAGTAAATAAGTACTTCTTCGTATACTTTATATATTTCTACATACACATTAGTACATAAAAATACATAACAAAAATATAACAAAACCTTAGAATAAAATTGGCATTTCCATATATATAGCAGAACCAGAAAAGAGGGTTATATTATGAAACGGTAGATCTCTATTATATTTAACTACCAGAGGTTAGTTCCAATTCGATTTAAACACTTAACATCAATTAGCTTTTACAAAGATTTCATTACCTTCAGGACATTATAAGAACAGAAGCAACCCTGTCCCCCTAATACCAGTGGTCAACTCTCCTACATATATATCACCTCAGTCCCTGGGGAAATGGGACTCAAACTAAACCCAGTTTCTATAGTGCAATGAGCCCACCAAGTACACTTCCAAATGTGAGCATCACCATCGGCTGAGCCTGAGCCTTAGTTGTATCTGAGTTGGGTCAAGCAACTGGCCTGGTATTCCAGTCCTGTCCATCTAGCTTCCAGCAACTCCCAGACTTCTGGTGGTTCAAACTCTTATACTTTCAGAGATTACAGGGTCATCGTCATCTCTAATATCCTTCCCTGAAAATCAGGAAAGAATAGACACAATCTGGAACAGAAGAAACATGGGAGTCACTCACTGTTTCCAAGTGAGAAAGGGACTGAAGCTACTCTGGTACCCAGTAACTCATCCTCCTTCTTCTGTGCCTTCCAGGCTAAAAATAGCCAAAGTCCAGAATATCGTTTGGGCTGGCCAGTACACTTTGGATGAATTCCAGCATCGTAGCCAATCGATAGTCTTCATCTGGTTAGCAGACCAGAACCAATTAGAGGATGCCTATGTACATTCCAGATCTGGAAGAAAGATCCTTCCAGTGCATATCATAATTTTTTTTTCCCAAAAGCAATCTCATCAGCCTCTTCTACTTGGAGATTCCATCAGGCAGCCACACAGTGAAGGTTCACTGGTTCCCATTGCCTCTCCCCACCTCTCCCAACATACATACTCTTTTGGCTTTCCTTTTGTTTTTTGTTTTTTAATAATCCTCATCTTCTGTCTTAGAATTGATACTGAGTCTCAGTTCCAAGGCAGAAGAACAGTAAGGGCTAGGCAATTGGACTAGACAATAAGTGACTTGTCCAGGTCACATAGCTAGAAGTATCCATGTCCAGCTTTGAACCCAGGACTTCCTATCTCCAGGAAAATGTCTTACCTTTCTGGCTCTCTATCCACTGAGCCACCTAGCTGCCTCCCTTCCTTCTGTCCTGATCTTTACATAAAAAAGATACCTCAATGACCCTCTCGTATTTATTTTCTTTCTTGTTCTTTTCTTTTTATTGCTACTCTTGTCCCACCGTTCCACCAATGGAGAAAAATAAAAACAAAATTTAAATATATATATAATAATGTATAATATGATTTAATAATATATAATATAATTAAAATATATTTATGTATAATATATTTTATATGTTTGTGTGTGTACATATATATATACATATGTTACATATATAATATTCAAATAAAAATTCCCACATTGGCTCTATCTGAAAGCATCTGTCTCATTTGGCACCTTGGCTCCTTCACAACCTCTGGACTCATGGTAGGCCATTGCATTGATCAGAATTTGCTAGTTTTTCTAAGTTGCTTTTCTTTACAATGTTGTTATTATTGTACAAATTGCTCTGGTTCTGTCCTTCTGCATCAGTTCATACTGATTACTCTGAATCTGACCCTTCCGTCATCTCTTATGGCAGGGTAGCAGTCCAGCACATTCCCAGAGCATCATTTGTTCAGCCGTTCCCCAGTGGAGGGGCCCCACCTTAGTTCCTTCGTCTTTACCACAACAAAAAGAATTTCCATAAATCTTTTTGTACATGAGTCCTTTTCCGCTTTGTTTTCTTGGGAGTAGAGGTTCAGTAATGCTATGGCCAGGTTAAAGGGTATGCACAGTTTAGTGACTTTGGAGGCATAGTTCCAAATTGCTTTCTAGAATTGTGAGGGCAATTCACAGCTCCATTAATAACGCGTTAATGTGCCTGTTTTCCTGCAGCCCCTCAAATAGTTGTCATTTTTCCTTTTTTTGTCTTCTCTGCAGATCTGATAGGTGTGAAATAAAACCTCAGAGTTTCTCTAATTATTAGTTATTTGAAGCATTTTTCATAATATTTCAATACATCACACACCAGGGTTTTTCTTCCATTCCCCAAATCATGGCTACTCCCTTAGTTTCCAGTTCTTTACTATAGCAAAAAACAAAAGCTACTATAAATATTTTTGTACATATGAGTCCTTTTCCTGGAAAGAAACTATTGGGAGAGGTAATGGCATGCTCACCCTGGGTGAGCTCTTCAGGGACTAAGTCAAAAGATGCTAGAAAAGACTCACTCCTGGAAAGAAGAAATTTTGAGAGACGTTTCTCTGCTTCTTGCATCCACTTGGACCATGAAATAGTCATCTGGGCAATGACAACAACAGGGGAGCTGTTGTAGTATGATGAGATTGGCTATAGGAGGGATCACTCCTCTGACCAGTGACAGCTCACCTAATGACCAGCTAGTTTGGATGGACTTCTTTCTTTTTTTAAACCCTTACCTTCCATCTTAAAATCAATACTGTGTATTGGTTCCGAGGCAGAAGAGCAGTAAAGGTTGGGCAATGGGGGTTAAGTGACTTGCCCAGGGTCACACAGGTAGGATGTGTCTGAGACCAGGACCTCCCATCTCTGGACCTGGCTCTCAATCCACTGAGTGGATGGACTTATTTCTAATCAATTAACAATCATTTATTAAGTGCTGACTTTGTGCCAGGTACTGTGCCTGATCAGCAATGAAGATACAAAGACAACAATAAACAGTCTCTCCCCTCAAGGAGCTTACATTCTAATGAGAAAGACATGTGCCTATAAAGGTATATTCAAAAATATATTCAGCTCAAATTCAGGGCCCTGAAAGGGAAGGAACTGGACAGATGAGGGAAACAAATAGAAAATGGTACTTGGTCCCAGGTTGCCACAATTTCATTTGCAGTCCCTGGTACCTTCAAAGTTTACCTGAAACTAAAGAAAGAGAATAAACTACTTGGAACAGAAGTATACTTAACTTTTTTTCACTCAGATATGTATTTTTCTTTCATTATAACTTGAGAAGAAGAAGCACACTGCACTGGACAGCATAACTGGCAAGAACCCACATGGTACTCCTGGTACTCCTCAGCCACTATGCCATTGTTTCAATTAAGTTCAAGAAGCATTTATTAAATACCTTATTAAATATCTACTATGTTCAAGGCAATATACTATATACTAGAGCTACAAATACAAAAGGAAATAGTCCTTTCCTTCAAGGAACTGACATTCTACCAAAGGAATACAATAGACATATAATTAAATACAGAGAATATATGTGTTAATGTTTGACCACTAGGTGACATTCTTAGCCATTATCTTGATCCTGTTCAATGGAAACTATTAGGAGCTGAACTTTTCCAGTATTCATCCTTTTCTTTCTTTTCTTTTTTTTTTAAACTGTTACCTTCTGCCTTAGAATCAATACTGTGTATTGGTTCCAAGGCAGAAGAGTGGGAAGGGCTTGGGGAATGGGAGTTGTGGATTCTTTCTTTATTCTTTTTTTTTTTTTAATAAACCCTTAATTTCGGTGTATTGTCTCATAGGTGGAAGATTGGTAAGGGTGGGCAATGGGGGTCAAGTGACTTGCCCAGGGTCACATAGCTGGGAAGTGGCTGAGGCTGGGTTTGAACCTAGGACCTCCTGTCTCTAGGCCTGACTCTCACTCCACTGAGCTACCCAGCTGCCCCCTGGATTCTTTCTTTAAAAAAAATTTTTTTACCTGCCCTCATCCTACTACCAGAAGTACTGTGTAAGTGTAATGCTTTCAGGAAGTCAACAACCTTCTGTCTCTCAGCTCCCCACTTTTTCTCTAGATAACACAGACTCTTTATCTACGGGGTATAGATTATTGTGGACTTGGTCAACCAGAAGTTGGTCCCTGAGCACTTGTGCCTGACAAGTCCTATCTCCTTTTTTTTTTTTTAACTCTTACCTTCCAGCTTAGAATCAATATTGTATATTGGTTCCAATGCAGAAGAGTGGTGTGGGCTAGGCAATGGGGGTTAAGTGACTTGCCCAGGGTCACTCAGCTAGTGTCTGAGGATGGATTTGAACCTAGGACCTCCCATCTCTAGACTTGACTCTCAAACCACTGAGCCACCCACCTGCCCCTCCCTCCCCCATGTCCTTCTTGAACTTTCTGTTTCCTGAGGTCTAGCCACATGGCCTTAACATAAGGGTGTCAAGTTCCCACAGAAGCAGAAAATATGCTAAATTACATATAATACTTTTACTCTTGATGTAGAATTTATCAGCAAGTAAACAGTTCCTAATGAAAATAAAATCTCTGGGTATCTCCATGCCTGCCATTCCCTTATTTCCCAGAAGTGCCTGGGCAATACAGAAATTATTTTGTACCCAGAAATTCCAGGAATCAAATAATTTAGTCTTCCTTCAAGTGAACAAATAAATGCGGACAATGCCACGCAGTTCAAAACTTGATATTTAACTCATGTGTCCAGCAAGGCCAACCATCAAGTGACTCTGTCACCCAGGGACTCTGTAAGAATGTTATACCTTTCCATTCCTCCTTTGGGATGAGAATATTAGCTTGGGGAAAAAAAGAGAAATTTTGATATCTGGTACTTTTCTCATTCTGGGTAATAGCATCATAGGCAAGGATCTCTGTTTCCTATCGTGGCTACCTCCTCTCAGAGATAAATTGTGAACCCAAGAACTGGCCCCAGCAAAGATAAACATGCCATATCCATGGTGCCCTCAATTCACTCCAATTTTGTGTCTGTTACCTTTTCTCTCTAAATCCTTAATTAGCAGTCAAACTTGTCTACTCTCTCTTGCTCTTAGAAGCTAAGGGAGGGAGTAGGATTAAATAAGATTGTTACAAAAGCAAAGTAATTTATTTTTTCTTTTAAAATTTTTTTGAGATGTCTTTTTTACATCACATTAATTTTTTATTTCACATATACTTATTTTATATCACATTTTATCACATTTATTTACTTTATATTACATTTATTTTAAATATTGCTGCTCCCCTCCCTGAAGCAGGTCTATCATTGTAGATTTTAAAGAAAAATGTTCAAAGAAAAATGAGAGAAAAGCAGCACAAAACTAACCAATATAATCACCATATCTGACAGTATTTGAAATATTCCACAACTCTACACAGTCTTTTACCACTGCAATGAAAAGAGAGAGGTAAGTTTTCTCTACTCTTCTGTGAGGGCCACATTTTTTTTTAAACCCTTGTACTTCGGTGTATTGTCTCATAGGTGGAAGAGTGGTAAGGGTGGGCAATGGGGGTCAAGTGACTTTCCCAGGGTCACACAGCTGGGAAGTGGCTGAGGCCGCGTTTGAACCTAGGACCTCCTGTCTCTAGGCCTGACTCTCACTCCACTGAGCTACCCAGCTGCCCGTGAGGGCCACATTTGATTGTTTTAATTATATAGAATTCTATTTCTTTTTGTTCTTGTTGATTTTCTTTCCATTTCAGTACCATAGTCATTGTATATATTGTTTTCTTTTTACTTTACTCTACCTCAGTTCATGTAAACTTTCCCCTGCTTCTCTCAATTCTTCATAATTGTGGCTTCTGCTATAGTCCAGTATTTTCACATTATATTCACATACCAAAATCTGTTCAGTCTTTCTCCATGTAAGTGAGTGCCTCATTTAGACTTCATTAAGGTTGAAAAGCACAAGGTTGTAAAGACAGAAAAGATGAAATGTAAGAGAAAAATGTAAATGATGTCACTGCATACAATCCAATAGGAATCTGGGAAATGTACTTGATTGGTTAGGACATGGAGAAGAATTATCAGACAGAAGAAGCTATACCTTTCCCGCCTCTTCACTGGGGAGAAACAAACCTTAGAACTGAAGCCCTGAAGGAACAATCCTGGAGAACCTTTTCCAGTTTTAGGCTAAGGACTTCAGTTCTTTCTGAAAAGGAATTGTAGTACCCCAACTGAAAAGAATACTATACTTCCCAGGTGAATCTGAGGCCCAAAGTTGTGCAAACCACCGTTACTCATTAAAGAGTAAGCCCTTGGACTCTTAGATTGTCTTCTCCAGCATGAATGCAGTGTCCTTTAAGAAACCAGTTCAACTGAAATGATGCGCTCTATGGGGAAACCAAACCAGCCTAGTAATGGAACATCTCATCCATCCCCAACACCAAAGCCCCTCACCCAAAGTGAATTTCTTAACTGCTCCCCTGAGAAAGGATGTTAAGGCCAGGATTATGATTTGCCTTGGTCATATATGATACCTACAATCAAGTGATAACATTTGGGGTTTGTCTTTCAATTAATTTTATTTTTTTTCCAATTCACAAATATCACTTTTTTTTTCTCCTTCCCTTCTCCTCTCCTCCCATTCCAAGAAAAAAAGAAAAAGAAACAAAGAACAAAACCCCTCTAACGCACTGAACAAACCAAGACCTAGTGCTGGCTGTGTCCATCAAGGCTCTGCATCGTCAACAGCTCAAGTCCATCATGTCTCCTTCAAGAGAAAGGCTCACATGCTTCCTCCCTTGTCCTCCATCATTGAAGCTGGTCATCATCTACCATGATCAGTTCTTGTCTTTCCAGGGTCAAAGTAATAACATTTGTACGACCCAGTGGAATTGCTTGTTGGTTCTGGGAGGGGGGAGGGAAGAAGAGAGGGAAAGAAAATAAATCATGTAAACATGAAAAAAATATTTTTAAAATAAATTTAAAAAAATTTTAAATACCATATATGATACCTACAAGTGTGACTCACTACCATTATAGTATAAATATAGGCCCACTCTCTATCTCCCAAAATTATATGCGTCTCTGAGAAAGTACTTCCTAGCTCTGGGGGAGAAATTCTTCATAACTTCTGTTCCTGCTATATCTCAAGGAAACATATTTTAAAGAGTTAATTTAATCTACTGACTGATTTTTTTATGGAAAGTAAACTAATGGGGGCTCATGAGTTTTAGCGTTAGGAGTAGTTATCAAGAGGGTAACTAAGATAGCAGTTGCACCTCTGAGGTCCCAATCTACAGATGCAATTTTTAGTTGAAGGAGTGGGCTAGGGGGACTTGCATGACCAATCGATGATCATACAAAGGAAATTTAAGGGCTAGAAGAGCACTAACTAGAGGAATCAGGAAAAGACTTACACAGGAGATAGCTCCTGAGATATGATTTGCAGGAATAATAATAAGGTAGAGTGAGGAAGAAGCTTATTTCACACATGGAGTACTACTTGTAAAGAGATAGAGGCAAGAGACAAAATATTGTGTACAGGAAACAAAAAGCAGGCTACTTTGATGAGAGAGTGTGTCATAGGGAATAGGAGGTAGTTAGATGGTTTAGTGAATAGAGTACTGAATCTAGATTCAGGAAGCTCTAACTTCAAATCCACTCTAATACAAGCCATGTGACCCTGGGAAAGTCCCTTAACCTCTGTTTTTCTGAGTCCACTAGAAAGGGAAATAGTGAACCATTCCCAAGTCTTTGCCAAGAAAACCCCATAGACAAATCCACGGGGTCTCGTAGAGTCTGACGTAGTTGAACAACAACAAAGGGGAATAATGTAAATCAAAATCAACAAGCATTTATTAAAAGTCAGCAGGTCAATAAACATTTAGGAAGCACCTACTATGTGCCTGAGCACTGAGGAGACAGAGAAAGATTAAAAACCATCCCTGATCTCAGAGAACTCACATGCACACACTATTTATATACAGGGAAGAATGGGCAGAGGGAGGGCACTAGAATTTAGAGGGCTCAGGAGAGGCTTCTTGTGGAAGGTAGGACTTCAGCTGGGAGCTAAAGGAAAGATGCTGGGAGATCAAGAGGAGGAAGGAGAGCATTATAGGCACTGTGGATGGTCTACTGTAGCCCAGATGCAAGGTGATGGGGATAGAAATGCCAAAGTGAGACAAATGTCTGCACTCAAGGAACTTACATTTACACTCCATCTTTATGAACTCTTGCTCAAGCAAATGGGAATGGATAAAGAAGGTGGGGGAGGGTCTACCATCATCCTCTTCCTCTTCCTCCCAGACTCCCTACATCTCGCAAATATTCCTTTTCAGATGTTCCTTTTCAAAGAATACTTGAGATCATGATTTCTTTTTTTTTTTTAATCCTCATCTTCCATCTTAGGATCAATTCATGCTGTGAATGGTTACAAGGCAGAAAAGTGGTAAGGGCTAGGCAATGGGAGTTAAGTGACTTGCCCAGGATCACACAGCTAGGAAGTGTCTGAGGCCAGGTTTGAACCCAGGATCTCCTATCTCTGTCTGGCTCCCTATCTAATGAGACACTCAGCTGCCCCTAAACCCTTACCCTCTGTCTTAGAATCTATACTAAGTTCCAGTTCCAAGGCAGAAGAGCAGGCTAGGTCTTTGGGGTTGCCGATCTTTTTTTTTTTTTTAATCTTTATCTTAGAATCAAAACCATGTATTGGTTCTAAGGCAGAAGAAGGGTCAGGGCTAGGCAATGGGGATGAAGTGACTTGCCCAGAGTCACACAGCTAGGAAGTGTTTGAGGTCACACACAGGGCTTCCCTTCTCTAGGCTTGGCTCTCCATCCACTGAGCCACCTCGCTGCCCCTAGATCATGAATTCTTAACTATTTTGTGTCATGGATCCCACTGGCAGTCAGATGCAACTTCTCAAATATTATAAAATAATTAGAATTTTAAATGATTAAAATAATTGGAGGAAATGTTAATTTTCAGTTAGAGGTAGTGAAGGAAAGAAGTCATTTTATTCCCTCTCCAAGTCCACAGACCCCAGGGATCTACGTACCCTTCTTTAGACTGTCAGCAACTCTAATTTGGGTCTCGACCTGAAGCTGAGATGCCATGCTTTGTAGCACCATTCAACCTTTTACTCCCTCTATCTTCTTTTTGTTTTTCCTTCTTTGCCTGGTGGGGGAAAAAAATGAGTCCAGCTCTTAAGTTTGGGAGGCCTTAGATGGGAAGCAAATTCGCTGAGCTCTGCTGTAGGCATCTTCCTAGCTCTGATCCCCTGTGTTCATCGAACAACCTTCTGATCTCAGTGTGGTTTCCCAAATGGGCTCTCCTACTGGAAAGAGATATTTCTCTGTAAACTATTAAATTGGCTTTCTGGCTGTTGGCATCCTATCCCAGGCAGTTTCGGACCACGTCAGCTGGTTTTCCTAAGGTCCTCCCGATACACCGAACATGGAGATTTTGGACCCATAGAAGATGAGAGATCACATTTTAGCTCCTATTAAGGGATCTTCTTCAGGGACATGCCATCCACCATTGGAGATCAGAGATAAGTAAGTAGCATTTACCCCCATTTTATGGATGGGAATACAAGCTCAGAGAGGGGAAGGGCTTTGATAAATAACTCATAAGTCTCCAAATTGAGAAAGAATCCCAGGTCCTTTCTACAAGTCAGAAGCAGGGCTCTTTCCCCTATGCTGGGCTTAAAGGTTTGTGTTCCAGCATCCAGCATCCAAAGTGACCTTGAGGATTTCTTTTTCTCCTTTGAAAATTGACCATGAAAGGACAGCGCTGCTGACCCTGACTCCCCGGTTTAATGGGAGAATAATGACAGGGTTGTTTGAAGGGTCGAATGCGATCCCCTGTGTCAATCACTTTGCAAGCATTAAAATGTTACATAAATGTAAGCTGCTATTATTATTCATTTCTACAACTCTAAAGACAGAGTGAACTAAAATAGAATGTTAATTTCTCATTCCTGGCTGCCTGTATATTCTCTTTGGGAAAAGAAGGGGTAAGTGGGAAAAATGTTTGGGAACTGACATTTTTTTTTCATTACTTCTTTGTGAGGATCAGATCAGCAGCTATCTGGGTATGCTTCTTCACTCTGGGAGCCAAAGGTATAAGTCAGAACATCTTCGACCAAACATACATGTTGCTGAACTTGTATCTTCCCATCTCTTGACCACAGCTTCCAATTCTGTAAAATTGAGAGGTTGGGTTTTTTGTTGTACAGTCATTTTCAGTGATGTCCAACTCTTTGTGACCCCATTTGGGGTTTTCTTGGCAAAGATATTGGAGTGGTTTGCCATTTCCTTCTCTAGTTCACTTTATAGATGGGGAAACTGAGGCAACCAGAGTGAAGTGATTTGCTCAGGGTCACACAGCTAGTGGTTTGCCTTTTCCTTCTCTAGTTCACTTTACAGAGGAGGAAATTGAGGCCAACAGAGTAAAGTGACTTGCCCAGGACCACACAGCTAGAGACCAGATTTGATCTCAGAAAGATGAGTTTCCTGACTCCAGGGTTCCATTCACTGTACCACCTAGCTGCCAGTTGTGTGTGACCCTGAGCAAATCATTTAACTTTTAGTGTCCCAGGCAACACTTTAAGAGTAAACGTTTCAGACTGGGCCTGGATCTAGGATGGTAGAACGCATTTCCTCACTAGGGAGATCCCTGTACCAGTGAAATAACAGGCCCAGGCCCCCTTGACCTCTATACCTACCGCCTTAAAATAGGGATATAATATCTGCCTTGACTAACTCACAGGGTTGATGTGAGAGCAAAGGACACCACAACTCTGTAAGCCTTTTGAAATGTATAAAGGAATACACTGGGCAGCTAGGTGGCACAGTGGATAGTGTTGGTTCGGAGTCAGGAAGATCTGAGTTCGAATCCTGTTTGCCTCAGTTTCCACATCTGTCAAGTCAGCTAGAGAAAGAAATGACAAACTACTCTAGTATCTTTGCCAAGAAAACCCCAAATGGGGCCACGGTCAGACACAACTGAACAACAACGATAAAAGGATAAACTAACATAAGATATGAGCTACTAATGGAAAGAGTACTGGATTTGGAATCAGAGGACTTGGGTTTTAATTCTGTCTCTGTCACATCTTACCGATGTGACTTAAGTCATTTCACCCCTCTGGGCCTCTGTTTCTTCCTCTGTAGAAAAGTAGTGGGACTAGTTGGTTTTAAGGTAATTTTCAAATAATCAATCAATCAATGACCATTTATTAATCCCCTGTTATGGGCCAGGCACTGTACTAGGCACTGGGGAAAGTGTAATTAATGAAACACACAAGGACCTAGAGAGTGAGGCTCTAAATCTTTGAACTTGAAAATTATAAAAACTTTTTCTTTGTTCTCAACCGCCAAAGAAAGAACTGTTGGAGTCAGAAGAAGATCAAAGCCTACTCTCTGGTACATTCTTTTATTTACAGCTTTATTTGGGGGTTTGGGTTTTAATATGAGTTCTCTCTTACAACAATGACCAATATGGAAGCAGAGAGATACATGTCTAACCCAGATCTAATTGTTTACCATATCTGAGAGGGAGGAGAAAAGGGAGGGAAGGAGACAATTTGGATCTTACAATTTTGGGAAATATATGTCTAAAATTGTAATTGGGAAAATAAAATTTTTCTTGCAAGAATTAATTAATATATTTATCTTATATTTAATGAAAAACACACAGAGCCCTGAGAGGAGAATGACTTACCTAGGGTCACACATACAGTGGGGCTAGGAAGAAGAGAACCAAGGTTTCCTGACTTTTTCAGCCTATTGTTCTCTCCCCAATATCCATTCTAAGACAGAAGGTTGGGGGAGGTAGGTAGCTCAGTAGATTGAGAGTCAGGCCTAGAGGCAGGAAGTTCCTAGGTTCAAATGTGACCTCAGACACTTCCTAGCTGGGTGACCCTGGGCAAGTCACTTAACCTCAATTACCTAGTACTTGTCACTCTTCTGCCTTGGAACCAATATTTAATATCTATTCTAATGCAAAAGGTAAGAGAGAGAAAGAAAGAAAGAAAGAAAGAAAGAAAGAAAGAAAGAAAGAAAGAAAGAAAGAAAGAAAGAAAGAAAGAAAGAAAGAAAGAAAGAAAGA